>NW_011410350.1:0-549 GCF_000754665.1 Bison bison bison | reverse complement strand
GGCCCTTTGAAAGGTACTGGTAATTAACTCATGAGCGCTTCGTGGGACAACCGGGCCTGGACCCAGGCCTTCTGGTGAGCAGAGTTTGTTTTTCTTGCCGTTTGGACGTGTGAGGCGTTTCAAAGGAGAAGTCGCCGCGTTTCGGAGACAACAATGGAGTCCCGGCGCGGAGGGAGCCAGCGCCGCGCCCGGGCGTTTGGTTTGCGCCGCGCCCGTTTAAAGGCGAGCGCGTTGAAAGCAGCTCCTGCTTTGTCAAGGGAGCCTTCCCGGTCAGAGCACCGGAGAAACCAAAACAACAGCTAATTCACAGACAAGCCAGGTACAGCAGTGGCTTCAAAGGGTGTTTGCACAAAGCGGTGATGATTTCAAAGGCCCGTGGGAGTGAAAGCTGCTTGTTTTTGGAGGTCTTTTCAAGGCCCGGCTTACAAGGGCCTGGCAACTTTATTTGCTCAACCGTTCGTGATGACGCAGGAGGGACAGTCGGCCCTGCTCGAGGCCGCACCTGCAGACTCAGCCCTGCAGAACCACGGCCCACGGTCCACGGAGAGG
>NW_011410349.1:0-583 GCF_000754665.1 Bison bison bison | reverse complement strand
GAACATCAAGTCATGTCCCTGTTTTGGTATGGTAACCCCCATAGGACAACACCAAGTTAAGTTCAACGTTCTCATTCTTGCAGCTAACAGACAGTGAAATCTGTCGAATATCTGTGTAGTTAAGGCAGTGGTCGAAAAATCACTCTTTCTTTCACTAAAATGTTTTGCTAAATGTAAGACAGAATACTATGCTTTAGAGAGGTGAGCATTTTGGAGCCATTGTAAGAGTTATTGAAATTGGTGTCCTTAGTTATCATTTCAAGACCAAAGTCCAATAGCCTTGTTTTAAATTTCAGGTGTCTTACTATGTAGCCAAATTTGCATGCTTTGTACAATATCACCTTAAAGGCAATTCCATCTTCCATTGCATTGCCTTGTACTGACTAATCCTTCTCAGTCCCTTTTATCTTCTTTTCATGCTCTGCTTTGAGTGGCAGGTCCTTCTCAAAAAGAACAGGATTAATTCATGTCATCCTCTGTCATAACTTGGAAGAGGCATGGATAAGGATATTCAACATATCATGTTGAAAAGCTGCTGTTTTTGTTCCTTCATGAGAGCATATTAGTAACCTGTACTTCTATT
>NW_011410348.1:4676-5323 GCF_000754665.1 Bison bison bison | reverse complement strand
GTTGAGAGCTTCCCCTGGAACCTGTGGATCACATAAGGGAAAGTAAGTGTAATCTACCTGGAAAGGGAAAATGAACAGAATCATCTGGCGGGCAATAGCGAATCCTAGAAAGTCCAGGTGGAGCATGGGCTGCAAGTGGAGGAGGAGTTGAGAAGAGTGAGACCAGTGTGTGCCAGAAAATTGCTGGTGCCCGAGACTGAGGAGGGGAATTAGATGCTTGATAGGACTTTGTTAGACACAAGAGAAGGGTTCAGGAAATGTGTGAATCCTGATTTTTCTCTTTTTTTTTTTTGTTATTCTTTATTTTTTCTTGGCTGCACTGAGTCTTCATTGGTGCACGAGGGCTTTCTCTAGTTGCAGCGAGTGGAGGCTACTCTCTAGCTGCAGTACGTGGACTCTAGGCCGTGCAGGATCAATAGTTGTGGATCACTGGCTTAGCTGCCCCAAAGCATGTGGAATCTCCCCGACAGAAATGGAACCTGTATGTCCTGCATTCGCAGGCAGATTCTTAACCCTGGACCACCATGAAAGCCCTGAATCCTGATTTTTCAGTCTTCTGAAAAATTCTATAGGTTTTAAAATTTTATTTTATAGGCTCTCTTCTATTTTCCTTTTCTTTGTTTGCTTGTTTTGACCACTTCATTGGC
>NW_011410348.1:0-1635 GCF_000754665.1 Bison bison bison | reverse complement strand
TATAGCAGTAGACAGAATATCCTACCCTGTGAGTTACTGAGATTCATTTTCCCGTATGTCTTAGTCCATTCCAGGTGCTATAACAGAACACTGGTGGGGGCGGGGGCTTATAAACAGCAGAAAACTTATTTCTCATAGTTCTAGAGGCCGGAAAGTCCAAGATCAAGGTGCTAGCAGACTCGGTGTCTGCTGGGAACCTGCTTTCTGGCTCAGAGACTCTCCATGTGTCTTCATATGACAAAAGGCCTAAAGGTCACTCTGTAGTCTCTTTAATAAAGGACACTAAACCCGTTCATGAGGGCTTCCCTGGTGGCTCAGTGGTAAATAATCCGCCTGCCAATCAGGAAACTGGTTTGCTGTCTGGGTCAGGAAGATCCCCTGGAATAGGAAGTGGCAACCCACTCCAGTATTCTTGCCTGGGAAATCCCATCAACAGAGAAGCCTGGTGGGCTACAATCCATGGGGTGGCAAAGAGTCAGACACAACTGAGCGATTGAGCATGGATGCTCGCAATCCCATATGCGAATGCTCTCCCTCATGACCTAATCTTCTCAAAGGCCCCACCTACCTCCCTGGGTCATTACCACAGGGTTAGGGTTTCAATTTCAGAATTAGGGGTGACATAAACATCCAATCCATCATAAAGCTCTGTATCTTACTGTTCTTGTTTGTCTGATTTAGTCACCACTTCTTTTCTGTGCTGGTCTACAAGCTCCAGTCTAAAGATATTTACTAACCTAAAGAAGGAAAAAAAAGTCATGTACACAATGTTTCTGGAAGACTTTACATATCCTCTGGAGAAAGAAATGGCAACCCATTCCAGTATTCTTGCCTGGAAAACCCCATGGACAGAGGAGCCTGGCAGGTTACAATCGTGGGGTCGCAAAGAGTTGGACATGACTGATCGACTTCACTTTACTTTTACTTTTACAAGAAAAGGGGCAATATTGATTTCCTTCAGACAGGAAAACTGTCTAAAGGGTGGAAGAGACTCTTACCTGGAGAGCCTTTTGTGTCTTTTGAATTTTTAATCATGTGAATGTTTTTAATCATGTGAAGGTAATATCTATTCAAAATAATAATAAAATTTTATAAAATAAATTCACTAAAAAATGGCAAAATGAGAAATACCCGAAATTTAAAATCTAGCTAAGTTTTTCTCATATTGCATTTGTGTTTTTAAACTAACTTTGTTACCAATAACTTAAAAAAGAGACTTATAAAAAAAGCAAATAGATAAAAAGGGACATATTTAAAATGACTATCTTTGCATTTTCATTCTACTTACTATGAATGTAAATCCCTAAATTAATATAACCACGGCTAATGTTCAGGCAGAATTCATTGGTATGGCTGAGCAGCCTCTGCTGATTTTGATTGGTTGATAGCATTGCCAGTTGTTAAACATTTTTAATATCACCCTGGATAAAATTCAAGGTCTTCAAACCTTCAAAAGATCTTGTTAATTCTTTTCTTTTACCATAACTAATAGAAGCCTATATTTCAAAGGTCACTGATATTTGCAAAGATCACTAATTATCTTTCTACTCCAATCAGCCAAACTATAGGGTCAGGCATGGTTTTACCATGCTCCTTGTTGTACATTGCTTGATGCTATCAGGCATTTAATAAATA
>NW_011410347.1:0-599 GCF_000754665.1 Bison bison bison | reverse complement strand
TTCTGCAGCTCCAGACTTGCAGGTAGGTTCCTTACCACTGTGCCACTGGGGAAGTCCAGGTAAGGATAGTGCTCGTTAAAGTTTGGTTGAATAAAAAGTTAGAAAAAAACATAATCTGAAATGCACAGTAACAAATACAGAAGGCAAATAAAATGTTTGCTACCATTCCAAAGTTACAGCCTTATTCTTTACCACTGAGCCACCTGGGAAGCCCAGTTTAAAAAACAGCAGCCACAAAATGACCAAGTTGGTATGTAAGTCCTTTTTGAAAAAAGGTTGAAAGCACATGATGAAACTGAAAGACAGGACTGCAAAAATCTCTTGACTGAAAGATTATGAAGCTACAGAATAACAATTCTGTATATATAGAAGAGTGCTCCCTCAAATTTTTCGCTTGCTTTTGATTTTTGGAGGGCTGTATTTTATATATGAACAACAATCACCATTTGAAACAGACATTTCTGCTGCATACAAGCATTGGTTTCTCCCTTCCTTCCAACAATACCTAGATTTTATTCAAGGTATCATCTCTTCCCCATACCTCTCGTAGGTCTCAGGAGAACTTGACCTCATCACTCCAGGTTGCTCTGGCAGGCGGG
>NW_011410346.1:0-501 GCF_000754665.1 Bison bison bison | reverse complement strand
ATTTTATGGCATCACAAAAGCCCATTTATTTTAACTCTAGACTGACTGGCCTCCCTGCATGGGGAGGCCTGAAGCTTCTGTTCTGGTCTAGATCAGTCCCAGGACATGGTTCTGGAACTCTCCAATGTGCCAAATCCAAGAAGTTGGTTGATATAGGAGCCTGTCTTGGAGATTCTGGTCTATTTTTATTGTCTTTTCACTGAAGCCTACACTGGAACAGACTGGAACTCCTAGGAAGGTACTCTGTTGGCCCATTTCCTCGGGCTCCTATAATCTAGGGGTAACTCATGATGATGGGGCCATTCTGGGCCCACACCTGTGTGGCACTGTAGGATTAGGGCAAAACACAGAGAAACTGGGAAAAAAGCAAAAGTTTTAGGCAGTAGTTTTTTTCGTTGTTGTTTCTAGTTGAGTGTAAGGTTAGTGAGCAGAGCCAGTCTCTTTAACTGGAGACTGAGAATCACAGGCTGATGAGGGATAAGAATGAATAGGAGAATCTTA
>NW_011410345.1:0-520 GCF_000754665.1 Bison bison bison | reverse complement strand
AGGACTTTAGAGTTTCCAAATAGTTTTCTCATATGTCCATCAGCATAAGGCCTGGAGCATGCAGACATACGTATCCTATGCAGACATAGGATACATCACTCTGTACAAGTCTGGCCCTATGCTGCCTGAGTATGACTCTTATCTTCCTGCTCACATTGTTACTCATAAGGGAATGATTGTAGTATCAATTCTTTGGCTCTCACACAGAAGTCTTACTCAGGAGCAGAGCACTGATACTTAAAGTATTTGGCCTGATGATTTGTATGGTTCCTGCCTCTAAAGATGTGGTAGCCAAGCCATCAATCAATCTGGTTTAGATCTGGGTGATGAGCAGGTTTGAAACCTCATAAGGATTGGTTTGCTTGCCTTGACTGTGTGATGCTGATGGAGTGCAATTCAATAAGAATGTTTAGCAAATGATTGACTTTGTCAGCCTTCTGTTATCAAGGGACTGGGAGTAAACATGACTGAGCTTTAGATGCAAATAAAAGGCAGATCAAAAGTAATGCAATATGTTTCA
>NW_011410344.1:0-511 GCF_000754665.1 Bison bison bison | reverse complement strand
ATGTTTCTATGTTGAGAATGAAATTTCATTATTTATGTATGGTATCTTAAACAATACTTTGTGGCTATTAAAATCATATTTTCAAAACCTTTAATGACATTTCTAAGCACTTATAGTGGAAAAATAACTAGGAATAGAAGATGATCCCATATAGCTTTAGATGACAGTACAGATGTGTTGAATGATAGTTTTCAGATTGTATTTATTTATTTTTAATCGAAGAATAACTGCTTTATAATGTTTGGTTGGTTTTCCTCATACAACAACACAAATAAGCCATAAGGATAT
Source organism: Bison bison bison (assembly GCF_000754665.1). Taxonomy (NCBI): domain Eukaryota; kingdom Metazoa; phylum Chordata; class Mammalia; order Artiodactyla; family Bovidae; genus Bison; species Bison bison. Next base: position 223 of record NW_011410344.1, on the reverse strand, counting down.
TATCCACTCTTTGGTGAGCCTGCCTCCCACTTCCCGCTATCCCACCCTCTAGGTCATCACAGAGCTCCATGATGGGCTCCTTGTATTACATAGAAACTTCCCACTAGCTAGCTATTTTGCATATGGTAGTGGCTATGTTTCAATGCTACTCTCTCAATTCGTCCCACCCTCTCCTTCTCCAGCTGAGTTCACGAGTCCTTCCTCTACATCTGTGTATCTATTC
>NW_011410343.1:0-611 GCF_000754665.1 Bison bison bison | reverse complement strand
GGGTGGTGTCATCTGCATATCTGAGGTCATTGATATTTCGCCCGGCAATCTTGATTCCAGTTTGTGTTTCTTCCAGTCCAGCATATGTCTAATGCCATCCTATTTTGAATTACTGTCTTTCTTATCTGAATTTGTTCTTCATTCAAGGCTTGAATGGCTTTTGTACTGTCTAACAGGGCCTGTTTAGTGAAATTAGTTAAGGCCTCTACCTTAACCATGATATCCGTTGTCCCTGTAGAGGGTACAAACAAGGCAACCATGATATCCGTTGTCCCTGTAGAGGGTACAAACAAGGCAGTAAGACAGTCATATCATTGGAACATGGATCGTGTCTATCTTACACGCAGATAGGGCAGGTTTACTGGAGGTTGGTGTAGGCTAGGCTTAATACTGTCACGGGCGAAAGCAAATTCTAGTGTGCAATGCCCTACCCAGCCAACTGGTAACTACGGCCATAAGTTAAGCCCACAGAGCCACTGGGTCCCGTTGCGGGCTACCCAACGGATTTTGGGATTATATTTCCCATCGGAAACGGGCCACTGAACAGACCAATTGGGGTGATAGGTAACTTCAAAGATTTGTTTACATTGTTCAGGGGACAAATAACCCAT
>NW_011410342.1:0-516 GCF_000754665.1 Bison bison bison | reverse complement strand
CCAGACCAGGCAAATTCTCTCCTGTGTGCAGACAACTCCCAGCGGGCCCACCCTGCCTACTCTCCTTGGCAGCCTTTTGCACCATGAGCGAGAAGTGCCCAGCCACCACTGAAGCAGGGCAGGGGAAACCAAAAATTATTTTGAAGTGTGTAACACATCAAAATGTAAAACTAAAAGAACTCAAAAACAAGGCTTAGGAGGTCTTGGCAACTTTGTAACATGCACAGATTTCTTACATAGCATCAAAAACCATGAACCATAAAGAAAACACTGATAAATTTCATCAAAATTTGAAAGAAAAGTCATCTTTGAAATACTTTGTGATACTTAATGGCAAGCCACAGAGTTGAAAAAAGTACTTTCAAAACATATATCCCTCAAATGCTTGATATCTAGAATATATCAATATAAAGCCCTCTTATTGTTGTTGTTTAGTTGCTAAGTCATGATCGATTCTTTTGCTAACGCACAGACTATAGCCTGCCAGGCTCCTCGTCCATTAGATTTCCCAGGCAA
>NW_011410341.1:0-517 GCF_000754665.1 Bison bison bison | reverse complement strand
CCCCTTGTACCTGCTGGAGCTCCGCCCATGGGACCTCTCTCAGTTCCTACTGCGGCGTCCACAAAGACCTCTCCAAGCGCCTCCAAGGACAAGGGCATATAGTCTGTGGATCCCAGGCAATGGGCAGCAAAGCCGATCGTGTTGGGATAAGCATCTGGCAGCATGGACACTGCTCATCGTCCAGAGGCTGCTGAAGAAGAGCACCCTCACTGGGATCTGTTTTCCAAGAAGACTCCCTGAGTCACTGTGGAAATGCAACCCTGGACCATGCCTCTCTGCACCTGCTGTTTCTACTCCCTGCAATCTTCAGAAGAGAAATTAGAAACCTCAGTTTTGCCTTATAAGGCAAATTGGGGCACTTCTCTGGGAAGGCGGGGCTGTGACTCAGGGAAGCCTGCAAGGGGCCTGAAAGAAGGTCTCTGTGCAAGTGTAGTTCAGATATTTACACACACACACACAGGAGCAGTGCTCTGGTTTAGGAAAGAAGACAGGATTCCTTTACCTTTACAGGATACCT
>NW_011410340.1:0-515 GCF_000754665.1 Bison bison bison | reverse complement strand
ATGGGAGAGACGGACTGACGGGAAAACTGTGTCTTGTTCTTATGAGTGGGGCCATTCTCAGTAAATCTTTAATCCAAATTTATTTTGATGGGTGGGGCTGTATTCCCTTTCTGTTATTTACCTGGGGCCAAACTGTGGTGGAAGTAATGAAGATAATGGTGACCTCCTTCAAAAGCTCGCTTGCAGCTTTTGCAGCACTCAATGCCCCCAACCCTGCAGCAGGCCACTGCTGACCCATGCTTCTGCTGGAGACTCCTGAACACTCACAGGCAAGTCTGGATCAGTCTCTTGTGGGGTCACTGTTCCTTTCTCCTGTGTCCTTGTGTGCACAAGGTTCTGTTTGTGCCCTCCAAGAGTCTATTTCCCATGTCCTGTGTATGTTCTAGGGGTCCTCAATAGAAAATAGTAAATTGACAGATGTTCTCAAAAAGAAAGTGTACTTTTCTAAAAAAAAAAACCTTTATCTTAGTTTCATTAAAAAGATTACTCAATATTTGATGTATGCTGTATTTCCC
>NW_011410339.1:0-604 GCF_000754665.1 Bison bison bison | reverse complement strand
GGGATCTCCTGCATCTCCTGCATTGCACGTGATTCTCTAACACTGAGCCATTGAGGGAAGCCGTGACTTAAATGCGGAAGCCATGAATTAAATGTGGAATCTTAAAAAATACACGATGAACTTTTATTTATAAAACAGAAACAGACTCACAAATATAGAAAATAAATTCATGGTTACAAAAGGAAAGAGAGGGAGGGATAAATTGGGAGTATGGAAATTAAAGATGTATACCACCATATATAAAATAGATAAAAACCAAGGATTTACTGTATAGCACAGGGAACTATATTCAATATATTATAAACTGTAATTGAAAATAATTTTTAAAGAATATATATATGTACATATATATTCACACATATTAAGCTAAATCACTTGAAAATAACACAATATTGTAAATCAACTATGCTGCTGCTGCTGCTGCTAAGTCGCTTCAGTCGTGTCCGACTCTGTGCAACCCTATGGACTGCAGCCTACCAGGCTTCTCCGTCCATGGGATTCTCCAGGCAAGAACACTGGAGTGGGTTGCCATTTCCTTCTCCAATGCATGAAAGTGGAAAATGAAAGTGAAGTTGCTCAGTCGTGTCCGACCCTCAGCGACCCC
>NW_011410338.1:0-524 GCF_000754665.1 Bison bison bison | reverse complement strand
TGTACCATAAAAGAGTTACAGACAATAGAGATTGTAGAACATTGGTGGAGGGAAAGACAAGTTGCCCAAGAATTTCTAAAAACACACAGTGGGCAAGATTATACTTTAGGTGGGCTTTGAATACTGAGCCCACCTCAGATATTGTAATACAGATGGGAAAAATTTTATGAACTGAGACCGGTGTTAGTAGTCATATGGAAGAGAAACATTAAACAGTATTCCTGGATAAAATTAGATTTGGCCAATTTCATTAGCGCACGGAAAACGTATGGAGAATAATTGGAGGGTAGGCTAAACAACAGTGTGGGAAGACAAGCAAATCCCAGAAATCCAGGGTCAAAAGTGCACATGGCAAGAGGAAGCCATTGAAGGGATGATTGCAGAAGTGACATGAAAATTCCCAGATCTAATTTTGCAATTTCAGTGTACATCTTTTTCAGGAAACATGTGAGAATTCTTAACAAAGGTAAATCTGACTTTCTTTACTTTTAATTTAGGAAATAAACATTGATTCCATACACTAT
>NW_011410337.1:0-577 GCF_000754665.1 Bison bison bison | reverse complement strand
GAATGGAGGCTCTTCTGAAAACCTATGACAGACAAGTCCCCAGCAGTGACCTGAGAACTGTTGCTTGCACCATCCAGCACTATGAATTTCCTGAGCCCACAGACATGCCCTCACTCCCACATGTTTCATATGGAAGGCTGATGTCTGAGTTCCCATCTCTGTCCTCTTAGGAAACCTAATCTTGCATGGAAGAGAAACAAGCTCATACATGATTGGAAGAATTGAAAATGATCAGGGCCACCCGGGTGATCCAAGTACAGCAGGCCATCTGGGGGAGGACAGGGGAACACATATTATACACCCATCAGAGCACCTAAACCACACAGCCTGCCTGGCACCTACCTAGTCCTGGTCAGAGACTGTTCTGTTCCTTCTGCTCTTCTGTTTGTCTCTGCTGGAGGCAGCACTAAGTGATCTGAGCTATTAATAACAGCTCCTCGAATACAAGATAATCAAATTTCCCTCTTTAGTCTCTTTAGGAGGGCATGGCTACACTCACTGATTCTCTATTACCAAATAACATTTAAATTATTCCATCAAGTTAAACACAATGTTATTGCTTCATTGAAATTACAGG
>NW_011410336.1:0-675 GCF_000754665.1 Bison bison bison | reverse complement strand
CGTGAAGGATCTGAGATCAATTCCTATGGAAATATTGAAGGCCTCTCCTTGGACGAGGCCATTGTATGTCCCTACCTGACTGAGGTAGACAAATGGATTTGAATTACAAATAGTACTTTCCTGAGCTCTCCCTGAGAGGTTTTCGTTGTGGGAGATCTGCTGCTAGGACCTCAGGGACGGGACCCGGTCCGTGTCTGAGAGGGATATCGGCTGGGGGAGTGAATTCCTCTGCTTGAGATGCCACTCGACAACTCTTCAGAATGAAGGACAATCAACTTCGAGAGTGTTTGGTTTCTACCAATTGCTGGAAAAAAATTCCGTGGGGAGCATTCCTGCACTTCTAGAGGATGCCAGTTAACACCTGTCCCTGAGGACTCCGCTGTGAGGGAGAACCCAGCTGGGAAAGCTGGAGCCAGCTCTGAGCTGTTCACAGGGCAGGTGGCCTGGAGGGCTGACAGGCACAGAGGGAGGGGGTCCACGACTCTCAGCCACCTGCCGGATTGAAGGCCAGAGGTAACTTGATGTAAAATTAGGCACCATCTTCCCTCCCCATGCCCCTTCTCTTCTAGACCTATTCACTCACCAATGGTCCCTCAAAGCAGAAGGATCTGTCGCCTGAGGTGAGTGGAGAGCTTAGCCTCCAGTTTCTACACCAATCTCAACCCTGTGGTTTCT
>NW_011410335.1:0-571 GCF_000754665.1 Bison bison bison | reverse complement strand
TCCATGGTCCCCCAGGAGAAACACCAGGCCAACTGCCTACCTAATGGATCAGGTATCAAACATCCAATTGTCAAGTTAAACTTCCAACTAGCAATTGATCATCCACGGATGAAATTAAAGAATTCTAACATTTTCTCCCTAATACAATTTTAATAAATTCTTTTCCCCAACCCCTGTCTGCATGTCCCAGAGTGCATCTTGCCAGAGCTAATGGACTGTAACACAAGGGCAGGCTGTTGATCCAATGACAGACTCAAAGAGGTGGTCTGTGGGTGACGTGGAGCAGAGTCATGTGGACAGAATGGAGACCTGAGTATTCTGAGAAGGGAATCTCTGGCCTCAAAGGGGGCGTTTTCCAGGTTAAACAGACTTGAGGCCATAAATAGAAAGGGCTGTGGAACTTAACCTCAGGAGAAAGCCCAGCCTCAAGACCCCATGCTGATGATCAGTGTGAACACACTTTGGAACAGTTTGGAAAAGTGAGACCATGAGGGAAAATGCCCAATGGGAGACACAGTAAGGGAGCCCCGGTGCTCTGTGACTGTCCCTCCCCCAGCTATGACTTTCACTG
>NW_011410334.1:0-549 GCF_000754665.1 Bison bison bison | reverse complement strand
TTTACAATCTCCCGTTTATTGTTTCCTTGAACCTCCCGTGAACAGGCGGGCAGCAGGGGGGCACAATTAGGGGACTCTGGGAGAGGCTACTCCTCAGCATTTCCCAAAGGTGCTATCTGCTGAGCCCCAGTAGCTGTTACACAAGTCAGTGGGGGTTTTTCTGTCCTTTCTCTTCTCTGTGCCAAGGATCAGACCAGTGAAACTGTGGCACCGGTCAGATATTTAGCAAATTTTCCGGTGGGCTATGAAGGTGATTCCTTGGCACGTTTTTCCTACTGCTTTTTCTTCCTGTCCTTCAGCTCTCTCCTGGGACTCAAGGATGGCCAAAACTAATGAAACTCAGGCTCTAATGTCTCGTTGCAAAAATTCATTGAGAGACAAATTGATAAGAGGTGGATTTGTTAGGATCCAGAGAGAAGCCACTGTCGAGGGTGTGAACCATTGCTGAGAGCAAGGGCTGGGGCATGTAATTAGGCCTGGCTAATTACGTTTTGTGAGGGGGTGGAATTCATATGCTAATGAGTGGGAGGATCATCCCAGCCTTTGGGG
>NW_011410333.1:0-516 GCF_000754665.1 Bison bison bison | reverse complement strand
CATCAGCCTTTGTAATTAAGCATTTTTCATAACATATAAACAGTGTTCAGATATAAACTGTTAACTAAATATTTTTTCTAAATATGATTTATGTAATCAAGACTTTCTTAAACAAAGACACATCTTAGGAATATGATCTGTACAAACTTACAGTAGTGTAAGACTGTTCTATACATCAGTGTCTCTTTTTGAGATGAATTGCTTGTTTTCATGTTTAGTAACTGACTGGGTAATTTTAGTGAGGTCCCTCCACCCTTCATAGTGTGATGCCTCAGATGTTGCACCTCAAGGGCTACAGCCTTGAGCATGACCACAACTATCCTGTGATGACAGAGGTTTGGGAAGGGTTCTCTTTGTCTCAAAACACCGCATTGTGAATCTCCAAAATTTCTGACTCACTGCTCTATTGTTTTCAACAATGTCCCAGGGGACAAACTGCTTTATGAAGTCCAATCAAACCTAAGTCCTGTATGGGTCACTGTTAGAGACTTTTTTCTGACTCAGGGAGGCCTCTTC
>NW_011410332.1:0-552 GCF_000754665.1 Bison bison bison | reverse complement strand
GACTAACACCTTATGGTTAATTTGCAGTTAAACTCTGAATTTTTATCAAGCAGCATAAAAACTTTATAAAGTAATCTGATTGTGGGGTTTTGCTCCCTTTCTCCTTTACTTTACTATATGTTGTTCATTATTTACTGTATTAGGCAACTGAGATACTCAACTGAATAAGATTTGGTTTCAATCATACATGACACAATTTAAGGGATTCAATACTTTGCAAATATGTTAGTTACTTTCATAGACGACAAAGTTTTCTGTTTTCATTAACGTCTTTATTATTTTTAGGATTATTTAGGCCTGACTGATAATTCCCAGGCTTTGTCAACGTGCCAGTATTCTTCCCACACTTGAAGAATAAAGTGTGATCCCTTTATAAGCCAGTACACAAGAGTTAGATTTGGATATATAAATCCATGTATATTGCGAAATTTAAAATATGATTCAATCTATAGGAAATTCTGACATTCTGTTAAAGTTTCTGTTCCCCCTTCAGTTTTATAGATTTTCATTGATTTCTATTATATTTGGCACTGCATACAAAATTAATGTTTT
>NW_011410331.1:0-639 GCF_000754665.1 Bison bison bison | reverse complement strand
TCATTTTTTAAACTGCATTCCTGTGGCCACCTAAGGCATGCCTGTATGTATTGGCTATTACAGTATTTCGAAAAGTGTTCAGGACATTTCTTTAAATTGTGTACAACCCAAAATGTTGGTGTTTTGTATGGATCACAAGTGCAACATTCCTTAATAATTTCTGTTATTTGTCACAATTGTTATTTAAAGAACGAAGTATGTATTGCATGAAAACATTATGACCTATTTCTCTTAGTTTAAATAAACTCCAAGGTAACTGGACTTATAAAAAAAAATAAATAAATAAAATAAACTTAAGAACCAACCAAACCAAGGAAGTGAAGGACTTACATGCTAAGAACTATAAATCACTGATGAAGGAAATTGAAGATGATTGAAAGAAATGGAAAGATACTCCGTGCTCTTGGATTGTAAGAGTTAATATTGTTAAAATGGCTATACTACTCAAAGCAATCTACAGTTTTAAATGTGATCCCTATCAAATTACCCTTGACATTTTTCACAGAACTAGAACAAATTGTCCTAAAATTTATCTGGAGCAGTAGAAAACCCAGGATTAACAACAGCAATCCTGAGGAAAAAGAATGAAGCTGAAAGTATAACCCTTTAAGACTTCAACAACTACCAAGCTACAGGAAT
>NW_011410330.1:0-619 GCF_000754665.1 Bison bison bison | reverse complement strand
GGGGTCTATATAAATTGTGCAAGGACTTTAGCCCATCCTTCCTCCCAATATTGTTACTCTCTTGATGGTATTCATTGATGCACAGAAGTTTTCATTTTTAAGAAGTCCAGTTTCTCTACTTTTTGTCCACTTCTACTTTGGCTGTCTTATCTTAAAAACAATGACCTACCACAAGACCACAAAAATTTACACTTACATTTCTTCCAAGACTTTAGTAGTTTTAGTAACTGCATATAGGTATATCCATTTGGAATTAGCTTTTTATTGGTATGAGTTTCATAACTTTTTGTGAAGCCCACCTTCAGCATATGGATATACAGTTGTCCCATCATCACTTATTGAAAAGGTTACTCTTTCCCCAGGGACTTGTACTGACATCCTTGTTAAAATAAGTTACCATCAATAAGTTTTTATGCCTACATTCTTGGCTCTTCCACTCATCTGTCTTCAGTCATGTTGTTTGTAGTAAATTTTATTTTGGAGAATTGACTCTACCAATTTGTTCATGTAAAGATTTTTCAACTATTTTGGATCCCATGAAGTCCCATGTAAATTCAAAGATATGCCTGTCAGTTTCTGAGAAAAATTAACTGAGATATTGATAAGGACTGTATTGAAT
>NW_011410329.1:0-503 GCF_000754665.1 Bison bison bison | reverse complement strand
TTTATAAGAATTTGGCTGCTTTCTCAAGTTGACAGAAACCTACCTGGGCAGAGCATCACCAGAAGCTTCATGCCGTGTGTGGCAACCAAAGAGCAAAACATGCTGTGAAGACCCCAGCCAGTGTGGTCCCTTGTCACCAACAATCTCCAGGCCAATTAAGTTAGGAAATTCATTCTCTCTAATCCTATAGTGGATATGTGTGTGGTCTATTTCTGCTAATGCACAGCCCACCTGAAAGGGTACACAAGCATTATCTCAGCCAATTTTCACAAGACCCTTCACTATAAGAAAATCATCACCCCATTTTACAGATGGGGATACTGAGATTGCTGCTGCTGCTGCTAAGTCACATCAGTCATGTCCGACTCTGTGTGACCCCATAGACAGCAGCCCACCAGGCTCCCATCCGTGGGATTCTCCAGGCAAGAATACTGAGATGGGTTGCCATTTCTTTCTCCAGTGTAGGAAAGTGAAAAGTGAAAGTGAAGTCACTCAGTCCTGTC
>NW_011410328.1:0-578 GCF_000754665.1 Bison bison bison | reverse complement strand
GAAGCGACTTAGCAGCAACAGCAGTTGACATTGTTAGATAGATTTATGATTCAGTTAATGTGTTTACCTCTTTCACCATGCCAGGCTCTAGTGATGAAAAGATAAACAATGTATTATACCTACTCTCCATAAAACTAAGATACTAGCAGAAAAGTTAAGTATCCTATGATAACAATGTAATATATGCCATACTGGGCTTCCTAGGTGGTGTTAGTGGTAAAGAACTTGCCTGCCAATGCAACAGATGGAAGAGACACAGGTTAGATCCCTGGGTCGGAAAGATCACCTGGAGAATGGCATGACAACCCACTATAGTACTCTTGGCTGGGGAACCCCATGGACAGAGAAGCCTGGCAGGCTATAGTCCATAGGATTGCAAAGAGTCAGATACAACTGAAGCAACGTGGCATGCATGCACACACACAAATGCCACACTTGAGATATGAGGAAAGGAGTAATGGAATACAGAGAAGGAAGGAAGTCATTTGGCCAGGAAAGAGAAGAAAGAGGGATGCAGGAAGCCTTCACTTGAAGGGAACTTCTAGTTGAGCTTGTATAATTGACATTTTAATTTTTTT
>NW_011410327.1:0-511 GCF_000754665.1 Bison bison bison | reverse complement strand
GGTGTCTCCTGCAGAAGGGTCCTATGAGGAGGTCATGAGGTCAGGTGTGCTGGTGAAGGCAGCCCTCCAAGATGGCAGCGGTGTTAGCAGAAGCAGAGTGAGGCTGTCTCCACGTGACCTCGAGTCACCTTCTTGCCCATCCTGGGCCTCAGTGTTCCTATTTCTAAGACACGGAAGTGGGGCTGGATAATCCCAAAATTTCCTCCCACCTATGGATCCAGGTCTCTGCTGCCCTGATTGCCCATATCTCACCTTCCCTGAAATCCCAGTGGAAGGAATGCAACAGGCCACACAGCACGTGCAGAAATGGCTTTTTATTGCTGGGAGTGGAGGGTGACGAGCATAGGGTGTCCTGACTGCGAGGAGGAGTATCTGAGAGTGTCCTTTGACTGGGCTCAGTTGTCACTCCTGGGGGATGGTGGCAGCACCAACTCTCCCAGAGGGAGACGGGTCAGAGATTCACTCAGGTCTCTGGGAACCAAATCTGGAAGGAGACCCCAGTGTGAGGCAT
>NW_011410326.1:0-585 GCF_000754665.1 Bison bison bison | reverse complement strand
AGGCATCTTCCCAACCCAGGGATCAAACCCAGGTCTCCCACATTGCAGGCGGATTCAAGGCCATTTGTTACAAAATGTTTCCTCACTCTGGTCTCCTTGGACCTTCACAGCAGTCCCAAGAGGTAGTGGGGACCATCTGCCCCTATTGTACTGACTTTCAACACAGCCTGAACCACCCTTTTAAACCGCAATTTGGATAATGACACCTTTTGCTCAAAGTCTTCCCATGGTGCTAGCCAGTGGTGTGACCTTGGGCCTCCTCTCTCAGGTCACAGTTACCTGCAGGATGGGGACAGGAGAGGCCTGTCTCCAGGTCACATCCTGTGATTTGCAGTGTACCTTTGCTCTTCCTGGCTCAGCTCAGCCCCAGTTGAAACCAGCACACAAGATGGGGCATGTCCTGAGCTGTGTCTGCCTTTCCCTGTCTCCGTCCAAGTGGGGTGAGGGCTGGGGTTTCCACCACCCAGTGCCCTTGAGGGTCATTGAGGGGAAGCCTGACGATTCACTTCCCCCTGAGAACCGGCAGCTCCAGGCCTCCCAGGGCCAGAGCTGTGGCCTCTGATCAACAGGTTAAAAATAACCCCC
>NW_011410325.1:0-580 GCF_000754665.1 Bison bison bison | reverse complement strand
TGAAATGCTTAATGAAGCATATAAATCATTGCTTTGTGTTATTTCCCACTTAGTTTCAGAAAGGCAAAGTGGTGTGGCAGAATGAAAATCAGGAAGGCAGTGCCTGGGGACTAAAAAACCATTTCCATCATTCTCTCCCCAGACTGGAAACAGGACAGAAAAGCTTCTTATCACCTATCAAATAGTTCTATCTTCCATAAGTTTATGATTTTAAATAAAACACAGATAGTACAAGCATATTAATAACTATGTGACACTTTGAAAGAAGCTTCGCTTACAGAAGAAATCTCCAGAACACTTCATTAATGTAAAATTGATCAGGACTAAGTTAGAAATAAGCAATCCTACCCTCGTAAAATATTGAAAAGCAGAGACATTACTTTGCCAACAAAGGTCCGTCTAGTCAAGGCTATGGTTTTTCCAGTGGTCATGTATGGATGTGAGAGTTGGACTGTGAAGAAAGCTGAGCGCTGAAGAATTGATGCTTTTGACTGTGGTGTTGGAGAAGACTCTTGAGAGTCCCTTGGACTGCAAGGAGATCCAACCGTCCATTCTAAAGGAGATCAGTCCTGGGTGTTCA
>NW_011410324.1:0-508 GCF_000754665.1 Bison bison bison | reverse complement strand
GGATGGAGAGCTGGGGAATCCTGTTACCATAATTCTTAGACTACTGCCGAAAAGGAAAAGGGCCTCCATCCTCCCGCTGCCCACTTTCTACCTGAGGTCCTATGTAGACACACTGATGTGAAGATCACCAATCCAAGGGAGCTCCTGTCGTGTAAACCACTTTTCAGAAATGTTCAGAATAATACTTTCCTTACAGATGAAAAGTGATATAACACCAATTTTATAACTAAAAAGAATTTTCTTCTAGGAGATGTTTCCAATAACACAGCATATTTATTATTCTAGATCAAACCCTATTATCAAATGTCCCCTAGTAGATATTTCTATCATGTTGTCATGCTATAAGTACCAACTTTTCATTTGAATTACTTATACTAGATTTTCTTAAAGAGGATTTTCCTTCAGTCTGAATCTATACTAAAATATTTGCCCATGTTTTATCACATGTTCTAAAAAAAGACATCTGTCTACCAAATCATTTTGTTAGTTCTGGACACAAGCAACTAAG
>NW_011410323.1:0-590 GCF_000754665.1 Bison bison bison | reverse complement strand
CCTACCTTAACCAGAGGTCTTCTGGAATCTGAGACTGAGCCGTGTGAGCTTTCTGCCAAGTTTGTTTTTGCTGTCCCAGTTCCCAGCATGCTAGGCTTCTCGTCACTTCCATTGCACTGGGTTTTCTTTCCATTTAGCTTCCACTGAATGAGCTTTTGCCGAGCTGTGCTTCTGCCGTGCTTAGCCTCTGCCTCTCAAGGGCCAATCTGAGATTGTTTCACCCAGGTTAAATCCAAGAAATGGCACCAGATATGTCGGGAGATTGTGTAATTTCCTCAGTTCTGTCTCACTGCAGCAAAAATTCGAACTGGTGGACCCGTGTTACAGCCCTGTTACAGCTCAGCTTTATTTGGCAAGCAAAGGAAAAATACATCCTTGAGGCATGAGGGCGGGCTGATCCAAAAGGGGCAAACAGCTCAATTTTGGCTCCTCTTTTTATTTTTTCTCCTCCCCCTGAGCCTGCCCTATGTAAATTGGGCTAGCCAAGAGTACTGTTTGTTTCACCTGAGGTTCTCAATCTGGTCCTCAAACCTTCCTTTGTTCTATTTTGGTGGTTTTTCCCCCCCTTTCTTTGTCTTTTAGCCACTGCT
>NW_011410322.1:0-643 GCF_000754665.1 Bison bison bison | reverse complement strand
TCAGGAGCAAGCAGGTACTAATCAAAAGTGGTCCTCAAACGTTGGCCGCTCATTTGAGTCCCGGCCGCACATTTCCGGGAGCTTTAGGAAATGGCTGATGACCTAGATGCCACCCCAGTGAGTCAGATTTAGTTGGTCTGAGGCGTGGCCTAAGCACTGGGTTTTCAGAAGTCTTCCTAATTGATTCTAATATACAGCCAAAGTTGAGGACCTCTGCTTTCGAGCAGTGGTTCTTTTCTTATAGTTGTTGGTGGTGGTTGGGGGGGGGGTTGACTTTATTGGGGGTGGGGCTGGGGATGCTCTGAACATCCTCTGATGCACAGACACTCCCCAGGCAAAGGGTGATTTCACCCGTATATTAATAGCGCCTAGATTGAGAAACCCTGGTTGAGAAGATGTGGCAAGATCAATCCAGTTCATTTTTATCTGTTTTCTATTTACTGATTCAAATTTACCGATGGAGCATCTACTGTGGGATTTCCTAGATGTTGGAGGCTACAAAAAATTTGAGAACAAGGTATTCTCAGACAACCATAAAAGATAGAAAATAGTCCTATAGCGTGCTTGTTAGGGGAAGTAGCAGGCTTTGTTTTTTTAGGTCCTGGAAGTTAACTGTAGGGGCCTCCCTCATAACTCAGTTGGT
>NW_011410321.1:0-640 GCF_000754665.1 Bison bison bison | reverse complement strand
GCAGTGAGTTGCCATTTCCTTCTCCAGAGGATCTTCCCGATGCAGGGATGGAACCTGGGTCTCCTGCATTGCAGGCGCAGTCTTTACCATCTGAGCCACCAGGGAAGCCCAAAGTACAAGGTTAGGGGGTGGAGAAAGGAAAGGGGTGGAGATGCCTGGAGATCAGGCAGTGAAAGGTCTGCAGTAGCTCACTAAGGCATTTGGAATTTATCTTGAACAGAGCAGTGAATGAAGAGGGAGTGTCTAGCCGTAAGCCACAGGCATGTGACAGGAGTGGGGACAGGTTGTAGAATCTGACCCAAGCTGAATTAAACTATCTGAAACTGCATCTCAACTCTCTTTCTCCACAAATACTGGGAATATTAGGAATCAGCCCGTTAAAAAAGTGAATAGGAAAGTTTGAAGGTTGGATTGAGGAGCAAAGATTTTGAAGGGAAACTGAATCTAATTAAAGCTGCAGGCCAGCCACAGCTTAGCTCAATACTTTCTAGAATCCGAATGATTAGCACTTCACTTGAGCAGTCTGACAAAGGATAAAAATTTGTAAGCCTGTAAAAAACTTAAGCAACTCTCCTAACAAAATTGACCTGACATAAATAGACACCTGCATATTAATGAAAATACACTTTTTTTTTTTTTT
>NW_011410320.1:0-506 GCF_000754665.1 Bison bison bison | reverse complement strand
TATCTGGCATTCTTTACAGGAATTCATGTACAGGTCAAATACTTGATGTTTAAATACTATATTAATAATTCTGTTTTCAAAACTCAGATTGGATCATCATCAAACTATGATGCCAAGAAGAAAGAACTATTTAACAAATATACCATGACTTTGCTAACTATCAACATGATTCTTTTCTGTAGTTATAACATTCATGAAGCTGGGATGGAGATAGGGTATTCCATTTCATAAAGGCTCTGCAAGCCATAGTACCACACATAAGGGATTAAGATAAACTGATGCAACATTTACTCTCAATTGTTGTTGCCAATTTCAGCAGTCCCTTGGGTGAGTTGAATTAGGGCAGTTGACATGAGCTCTTGGCTAGTTAAGATTCAGAGCTGTCTAGTGCGTGAGAGCTCTATAGCTGATAATAACAAAGATGTGAAACTTACACACACATATTATACTATATTTTACTTTAGTTGTTCACATGCATATTTCTCCTACTTGACTTAAGTGGAGGG
>NW_011410319.1:0-710 GCF_000754665.1 Bison bison bison | reverse complement strand
CTTGCCGTCCTTCTTCTGGGCCTTGGTCACAGCTTTTTCAGAGCCCTTTTTAGGGGCAGGAGCAGACTTGGCCGGATCAGGCATGTCTATAATGACGACACCCAACAACACAGTAGGGGCATTAGCCAATTCCAAATTCACATCTCCAGGATGGCTCAAGTCCCTCCTTGTTCAGGGATCAGAAGATTTATTTCCTGCCTGTTTTGGAGTACGGTCCCTACCAAGCTGTGTTGGCTCTTTAGAGCTGTCCTGAGAAATCTTATCCCCAGAAACTAGATTTTGGGGGTGTTCATTAGGCTGGCACTCATCTGTAGTCCTGAATAGGTATCTGAGATCTCCCAGGGGCTCACAGGTGTATTGAGTGTCCTCTTCTGTTTTCTTCCACGGCTTGACTCATGAGTAGTGAATCCAGGAGTCACATTCTGGTACCTTAACTGCTGTGGGGGTAGAAAGTATTACAGGGTAGGGGCCCTTCCATGAGGGCTGGAGTTGAGCCTTTGGGGACCCATTTTTCCAGACTTTAATTAGGACTTGAGTCCCTGGAGCATATAGTGGTGACTCCTTAGAATCTTTTGGGTCCTGGTTCATACCCCACAAGCGTATATCCTGTTGGAATTGCCCAATGGCCATGGTATAAGACTGGAGGGTCTGAGCCTCTGGATCTAGGAAGAGGTCATTGACATAAACCAAAGGTTTCCCATATAGCATCT
>NW_011410318.1:0-523 GCF_000754665.1 Bison bison bison | reverse complement strand
TGTAGAGAATTGTTATCATTTCTTCCTTAAATTTTTGTTAAAATTCATCAGTGGAAACATCTGGGTCTGTTACTGTCTTTACTGGAAGCTTATTAGTTATAGATTAAATTTCTTTAATAGATACAGACCTATTCAGAGTATCTATTTTTCTTTGTGAAAGTGGGGCTAAGTTATACTTTCAAGAAGTTTCTCAATGGAACCTTTCCTTTTTGTAGGCACAGAGTTGTTTATAATATTCACTCATTATCCTTTTAATGTCCATGGAATCAGTAGTAATGGCCCTTCCTTCATCTCTACTATTAGTAATTTAATTTGTGTTTTCTCTCTTTGTTCTTTAGCTTGGGGAGAATTTTATCTTCTTTTTACTTTGTATCTTTAAAGAAACTTCTTTGGGTTTTGTTTTATTCTGCATTGCCTTCCTTTTTTCAGTGTCACTGGTTTCTGCTTTGATTTATTCTTCCGCTGCTTTTTCTTTTCTTTCACAAGTTTACTAGTATAGAAGCTTAAGTTATTAATTGTAGGG
>NW_011410317.1:0-639 GCF_000754665.1 Bison bison bison | reverse complement strand
TTGCCTGCTTCTGTTCAATTCCATATTTTTAGTCAGAGCCAGCTTTAAATATTTGGCCACAAATATTTGGACTTGTTAATAAATCAACATGTACTATTTTTGGAAAAATGCAAGTTTCTGTAAAATATCCCAAATTACTCTTAAGGGTTTTCAGTCCCATCTCTTCTCTGTTCACTCCCATCATAGCAACACTCTTCTCATTTCTTTTTGCTTCCCACAGAAGAATTCTCAAGGACAACAAATGGTTTTGTCCTTTAGTACAAACAGAAGAGAATAAGGATGGTTGTTTTTATTGTTTCAGTTGTACAGTGTTGTCATTATTCTTTTTTTAATAGATAAATTAGCTTTTTATTTTTTTTGATTTCTTTAAATATACTGCACTTGTATTAGTCATGCATGAAAAATATAATCTTTAATTTTTGAATCTATGTAGGAAACATAACATATTCTTCAGCTTAGAAGTAATTCTAAAATATCAAAAAAAAATAAAATGAGCCTAGTAATGATTTAATTTATGTTGCCTAGATCAAAATTAAAAGACATTCACTATACCATTAATTTTCTAAAGAGTTTTTGAATACACTATTGTTATATATGTCATTTTCTTTAATATTTAAAATTGCATGTTTTTAGCTTATG
>NW_011410316.1:0-614 GCF_000754665.1 Bison bison bison | reverse complement strand
TATCCCATCTGTGGTTCTCTCCCACAGTTACTCTTAGAATAACATATTCCTCCATAGTTTCAGCCAAACTGCCTACTTGGTTCTTTCCTTTTTAACATCTTTATTGAGACATAATTCACATACCACAAAATTCATCCTTTAGAGTGTACGTTTCGATGGTTTTAGCTTATCCACAGAGTTGGGAAGCCATCACCTCAATCTAAGTTTAGAATGTTTTCATCACCTCGAAAAGAAACTATCCATCAGTATAGTTTATCTGACTATAGTTTATCTGACAGGACTCTTATCCTGTCCCTCCAGTCCTAAGCATCCACTAGTATCCACTTACTCTCTAAATAGGTTTGCCTATTCTGCACTTTTCACACTGTTGTTCACGTGAAACTCTCTATGTCACGTCCAACTCTCTATGACCCCATACACTGCAGCACACCAGGCATCCCTGTCCCTCACGATCTCCTGGAGTTTGCCCAAGTTCATGTCCATTGAATCAGTGATGCCATCCAACACTCTCATCCTTGTTGCCCTCTTCTCCTTCTGCCCTCAGTCTTTCCCAACATCAGGGTCTTTCCAATGAGTCAGTTGTTTGCATCACGTGGCCAGAGCATTAGAGCGTC
>NW_011410315.1:0-522 GCF_000754665.1 Bison bison bison | reverse complement strand
GGCAGGCTATAGTCCATATGGCTACAAAGCGTCAGACACAACTGAGTGGCTGAGCACACACATGTAAAATATGTGAAAATGGACTAAAGACCTGAATGTGAGACTGGATGCTATAAAACTCCTAGAAGAAAACATAGGCAGAATATTCTCTGACATAAATCACAGCAATCTTTTTTGATCTCTCTCCTAGAATAATAGAAATAAAAAAAAATACACAAATGGGACTTACTTAAACTGAAAAGTTTTTTTCACAGCAAAGGAAACAATAAACAAAACTAAAAGCAACCCACAGATTGGGAGAAAATATTTTCAAATGATGTGACCCACAAAGGAATAGTCTCCAAAATTTACAAACAGCTCACGATGCTTAACAGCATCAAAATAAACAAACTGATTGACAAATAGGTAGAAAATCTAAATAGACATTTCTCCAAAGAAGACATACAGATGACCAAGAGGTACATGAAAAGATGTTAAAAACTGCTTATCATTCAGTTCAGTTCAATACAGTCATTCAGTTGT
>NW_011410314.1:0-522 GCF_000754665.1 Bison bison bison | reverse complement strand
TTGACAGGAACTTGGTTCAGTTATACACAGAGGTACATCTGTTCTATTCTTTCTCGGGGTCTTTTCCCACACAGGTTCTTTGAGAGTGTTCAGTAGACTTCCCCATGCTATTCAGTAGGTCCATTTCAATTATCTATCTGACAGTAAGTAGTGTGTATCTGTAAGCCCCAATCTCTTATTGTTTCCCTTCCCCAAACTTAAAAAAAAATCGTAAACTCGTGTTTCTACGTCTATGAGTCTGTCTCAGTTTATGAATTAGTTCACGTGAGGAATTTATAGATTCTCCCTGTATGTCATCCTTTGCTTTCCCTCTCTGACTGGCTTCACTCAGTATGATAAATCTCTCGGCCCATCCATGCTCCTAAAAATGACTTTTTTTTCATTCGTTTCGATGGCTGAGTGTACTGCCGTGTTTTGATGGACAGTTTCCTCGTTATTTCTCTATTGATGGATGCTTTGGTTTATGCTCTGTCTTGGATATTGTCAATAATGCTGCCCTGAAAATAGGGGTGCAACCATGGT
>NW_011410313.1:0-521 GCF_000754665.1 Bison bison bison | reverse complement strand
TGGATCTGGCGGCCACAAGCAGCTTGCGTGCTGTTGAAGTAAGTTGGTGGTGTTGCTATTCAGACTCTACATCATGTCTGCTTTGCGACCCCCATGGATTGCAGCACACCAGGCTTCCCTGTCCTTCTCTATCTCCCAGAGTTTGCCCAAGTTCATGTCCACTGAATCATCTCCTCTGTGCTATCCTCAGGGTAGAATACGTATAAACAGTGCCGGATACTATTTTTAAAGGCCCAGCTGCTGTTGCCTGTAGGTGGACACTGATAACCTAGAGTGCCCAGGCATGGTTCTGAGTGTCATCCTGTAGTTCCTTCTTTCCAAGGCAGAGGATCACCCCCACAGCATGTTCTTTTTCCAGGCTGGTACTCACTTGCAAGGGGTGCATTTTAGGATTTGGTCCTGAATGTGGGTTCTTTGGGGTTCATGGTAATTTAGGATGAGTGTCCTTAAAGACTGTTTCACATAGTATGGTTCAGAACTTGTTGTCTGAGCTGTCCTGGGTCAGTTTCAGCCCATGAAGT
>NW_011410312.1:0-568 GCF_000754665.1 Bison bison bison | reverse complement strand
GGCTTCCTGTAGTTTCCTATATAACTAATTAAGCCCTTATCTTCAATTTCCAAAGGATCACTGTTTCCTTTTAGCTTATATCCATTTCCTCATTAATTCATGGTGTGTACTTATCTATTATTATATGTGCACCAATCAGTTTTGGAATCATCTGCTGTTAGATTTCCCCACTTTTTGTTAATCTAACAATCACAGTATCAGCAACATGGTAACAGGCGAACCAAACTGAGAGGCAGAGTTCTTTTTTTTTTTAATGCTGCAAAAGAAAAAGAAAAGGCACATTTAAAATGTTCTGATTCTTAAACTTGTTTTTTTCCTTAAAAAAAAAGCTGAGAAGTTATTGCACTTCTCCCTAGAAATTGCAACTGTATACATTCTAACTTTTCCCAGCACTCAGGCTTACAGAATACAGGGAAACATTAGCCACATTCTATTCATGCTCATAGGTCGTGACTAAGATAAATAGAATCTGGAGAAACATCGATGTGGGTGTACTCCAAGTGGGAGGAATTTTATGTTCCAGTCTCCCTGATGAACACCTAGAATATTAGAGACTCTGGAAAGTTTG
>NW_011410311.1:0-641 GCF_000754665.1 Bison bison bison | reverse complement strand
CAAGACCTGGAAATAGAACAGGTCACTTATAGTCATATTCCACTGGCTGGAACTCAGTTACATGGCCACATCTCACTTCAAAGGAAGCGGGAAAAGAGTCCAAGGTGTGCCCAGGATGACAGGCCCCAGCCACACTCCTCTGTGTAGACTGATCTCTGAGGACTATAGTTTCCTCTCCTCAGTCTCTAGTGCTCTCCCAGCTGCCTCCATCACCTCTTCAACTGCTCGGAGGAAAAGCAGTCTATTTAATTCACAGTTATGTGTCAGCCCTGGGTGTGAATTTTAAAAGCAGAAGACTGAAGAATGATTACTCATTCCGTAAGAAGACAAGTAGAAAATTTTGTTTTTTTCTTGGTTGTGGTTTTGTGGGTTGGGTTGGCTGGTTGTTTTGGTAAAATAGGTTCAAAAAATACTTTGAGCGAGGTCCTTAATCCACACACAAAAAAGGCAAGTTCTAAAAACCAGTCAGATTTTTGGAAAATGGGAGAGAAAGTACAAATTAAAAAATAGTATAAATAGCATCTGTTTAATTCTGGCTATTTCTTAATATCTTTAGCTATCCACAATGTAACGTTTTGGCAGATTGGTGTCTGTACTGGTATTAAGTAAAAGATGTATCTCATCAAGTCAGCAACAGAGAC
>NW_011410310.1:0-518 GCF_000754665.1 Bison bison bison | reverse complement strand
TGGCTGCGCGCTCGGAGGGAATACAGGTCAATCTCACGACCAAGGCTTTTCCGAATGAAGTTTCCGACTAATTCTCAGGGAAAACTCATTTAAAAATTGAGGAGTCACATGAAATTCAGCTGAAGACATTGTAGAAGGCCCTTTTGCCAAAAAGACAGAGCAGATCTGACTCTGATTCCCCCCACGCTCCGAGGGAAGTTGCGAGGGTGGTTCCGTCCGAGGCGGGGACTCCGCCTCCATGGGCACCGCCATTTTGTTTGGCGAGAGGGGTGCAAGCGGCGCTTTGGGGGGGAGGGGTCTCTTAGGCGCCTCACCTAACCCCGCTGCCGAGTTGTTGCTTCTCGCGGGGACGCGGAACCATGTACATAAAGCAGGTGAGGCCTGTGCGTCCCTCCCGCCCGTCAGGGGCTCGTGAGGACAGCTCCTGTCGGAGGTGTTGCTTCTTGCAGGGTGGCGCGGGGCTGGACACGGACTGTGGGGGAGGGGTGCAGCTCGGGGCGCCCCTTTGCAGCCCGAGC
>NW_011410309.1:0-615 GCF_000754665.1 Bison bison bison | reverse complement strand
GGATATAAAATCAACACACAGAAATCCCTTGCATCCCTATACATGAACAATGAGAAAACAGAAAGAGAAATTAAGGAAACAATTCAATTCACCATTGCAACGAAAAGAATAAAATACTTAGGAATAAATCTACCTAAAGAAACAAACGACCTATATATAGAAAACTATAAAACACTGATGAACGATATCAAAGAGGACACAAATAAATGGAGAAATATACCGTGTTCATAGATCGGAAGAATCAATATAGTGAAAATGAGTATATTACCCAAAGCAATCTATAGATTCAATGCAATCCCTGTCAAGGTACCAATGGTATTCTGCACAGAACTGGAACAAATAATTTCACAATTTGTGTGGAAATACAAAAAAACCTTGAATAGCCAAAGCAATGTTGAAATAAGAATGGAACTGGAGGAATCAACCTGCCTGACTTCAGGCTATACTACAAAGCTACAATCATCAAGACAGTGTGGTACTGGCACAAAGACAGAAACATAGATCAATGTTACAAAATAGAAAGCCCAGAGATAAATCCATGCACCTATGAACACCTTATCTTTGACAAAAGAGGCAAGACTATACAATGGAGAAAAGACAATCTCTTTAACTAGT
>NW_011410308.1:0-548 GCF_000754665.1 Bison bison bison | reverse complement strand
TCGTTTGGAAATAGGGGATGATTTCACAAAATTAAAGGTTAATAATATATATTTGGCACAAGGAAACATGTAGTATGATTTTTTCACTTATATCGATTATCAAAATGTTTGCCAACTCTAGGCTGATGATGAGTAAAGAGTATGTGTAGATAACATTGGAAGCGTTGATAAAATCTGCAGATTCAGAAGTTAGGATAATGGATTTTTAAGTTAAATCATAGTTATTTACAGCTTTATAGCAGACATCAATTTTAGAGTAGCAGAAATTAATTTTTTGAAATGTAAAATTTTTTGCTTTGACTTATTAATTTTCCTGGAAAACTTACTAAAAACTATATATTTCCCTGCCTCAATAAACTAAATATCCTAAATAAAACCTTTTCTTGATATCTGAGGGCCATTGTTTGAATACTGGCTTTTTTGGGGGGAGGGGGTTGATTTTTGTGAATGAAATAGATACTGTTTTAACTTGCTTTAGGTAATCTTGCTTATTTCCATGAAAATCCAGTGCAAAGCATACCTATTTATGATAAGCTTATCTTCCTATA
>NW_011410307.1:0-536 GCF_000754665.1 Bison bison bison | reverse complement strand
TCACAGTTACTGCTTCTGCCCTTCATCCTGTATCTTGTCCCACTTCTTTGGTCTGTCAGTCATACCCATTGTCTGCCTTACCTCCAGCTTCATCTTCTGTTGCCTCCATCACTTCATATAGTCAACACTCCGTCTATCCATCTTATCCCACTAAAAACAAGCTTCTGCCCACACCATTCTTGATACTACTGTTGTAAGACTACCTGCTGTTAGATCAAACATTGTTCAATTCTTATGTTCATGGTTGGATCCCTAAATGATGTATCCCTTTCTCCTGGACACTGTCCTTCCCTAGTTATCCTTGCACACCTTTGGTTGCTATCTTTCTCTCTCCTTTATGAACTCTTACTTAATCCATCTCTTAAACGTTAGGTGCCCTTATGTTTCATCCTTATTTCATTGCTCATTTTACTGTAGTCTCATCAGGTAACAAATTTAATTCCCAGAGGTTTAATTATCATTTCCTGTCAACTGGAGACTTTTTAAAATCCATACCTGCCACCCAGATCTTTCTCCCAAGGTTCAGATTTCTATAT
>NW_011410306.1:0-642 GCF_000754665.1 Bison bison bison | reverse complement strand
CAGCAGACCCAGGTTCAATCCCTGGGTTGGAAAGACCTCCTGGAGAAGGAAATGGCAACCCATTCCACTATTCTTGCCTGGAGAATTCCATGGACAGAGGAGCCTGGCAGGCTGCAGTGTATGGGGTCGCAAAGAGTTGGACACAACTGAGCGACTAATACTCTCTCTCTCTGTTGGACAAATCACCTCACCCCTCTGGGCCTCAGAAGTCCAGTCTAATGCCATTACCATTTATTTATTCCTGAGTGTCAGGTAACTGTGCCAACCACTGTACACGTCTCACCCCCTTAAGTCTTCTCAATAATCCCACTAGGTCCCACCTTCCACTGTGAGGAAACGGGCTCAGAGAGGTCAAATTGCCAGCCCAAAGCCCACACTGTGACAATGACATCAGATCTAAATCTTGTGCACCAGAGTATCTGGGGGAGCATCTGATTTGACACTGGGGACTTGATTTCTCCAGATCTCCTCATCCTAGAGTACAAATGGAATTATGTAACAACAACTCGAATTCTACTAGCTCTTGTTTAAACCAGTTCTTATAGGTATATAGCACTCCTGCCCCCCTCCCATGAAAAGAGACCCAGTAAATGTGTCCCTTGATAGTTCTTGGGTAGCGGGGGATAGTCTTAGGAAGGTCTT
>NW_011410305.1:4992-5376 GCF_000754665.1 Bison bison bison | reverse complement strand
CTGCCTCAACTGGAGATGAGGCCCTCTTCCCATGCACCAAACCCCGTGGTGTCCCGAGAGGCCCCTCCCACCTCCAGTTTCCCTGACTTCTCAGAGCCACCATGAGAAGCCCCCTGAGGTCACCTGCACAAGTCGAGGGAAGCCAGGGTTTCCTGCCTCAACCCGAGAAAGACCTCGAGAGACCTTCTTCAACACGTCTCGAGGCCAGATTCCCCTACCATGACTCGAGAGCAATGACGCTGGCAATAGGAACGCAGATGAGCAGCCAGGAGTCACGCAGCTCAATTGGCAATTATCAAGCTGATGAACAGGCAGGAATCATGCATCTCAATTGGCAATTATCAAGCCGATGAGCACGCAGGAATCACTCAGCTCAGCTGGCGA
>NW_011410305.1:0-2156 GCF_000754665.1 Bison bison bison | reverse complement strand
ATGCAAGATCACGTGGCTATCATTCACTGATCACGTGGGTGATCATGCACTGTTCACATAGCTATTATGCACTGATCACGTGACTGCCCATGCAGTCATCACGTGGATATCATACACTGGTCATGTGACAGATCATGAAGTGATCTCATGACTGATCATGCACTGATCACGTGGCTATCATGCACTGATCACGTGGCTGATAATACACTGATCAGGTGGCTATCATGCACTTATCACGTGGCTATCATGCACTGATCACGTGACTGCGCATGCACTGACCACATAACTGATCATGCACTTATCACGTGACTATCATGCACTTACCACGTGACTCTGCTTGCACTGATCACGTAACTGATGATGCACTGATCACGTGGCTATCATGCACTGATAACGTGACTACGCATGCACAGATCACGTGGAATATCATACACTGATCACGTGACTGATCATGCAATGATCAGATGAATGATCATGCACTGATTACGTGGCGATCATGCAATGATCACGTGGCTGATCATACAATAATCCCGTGACTGCGCATGCACTGATCACGTGACTGATCATGCACTGATCACGTGGCGCTCATGCACTGATCAGGTGGCTATCATGCACTGATCACGGGGCTATCATGCACTGATCTGCTGGCTACCATTCACTGATCACGTGGCTGATCATGCACTAATCACGTGACTGCTCATGCACTGATCTCGTGGCTATCATGCACTGATCAGGTGGCTATCATTCACTGATCACGTGGCTGATCCAGTAGTGATCACGTGACTGATCATGCACTGATCACATGATTGATCATGCACTGATCACGTGGCTATCATTCACTGATCACGTGGCTGATCATGCACTGATCCCGTGACTGTGCATGCACTTATCACGTGACTGATCATGCACTGATCACATGGCTATCATGCACTGATCCGGTGGCTAATCCTACAATGATCAGGTAACTGATCATTCACTGATCACGTGGCTATCATGCACTGATCACGTGGCTGATCATTCACTGATCACGTGGCTGATCATGCACGGGTCATGTGACTGATCATGCACTTATCACTTGGGTATCATGCACTGATCACCTGACTGCGCATGCACTGATCACAAAACTAATCATGCACTGATTACGTGGTAATCATGCACTGATCACGTGGCTATCATGCACTGATCACGTGGCTGATCATGCACTGATCACTTTGCGGATCATGCACTTATCACGTGGCTATCATGCAATGATCAGGTGCCTATCATGCACTGATCACGTGGCTGATCATACACTGATCACTTGACAGATAATGCATATATCACGTGGCTATCATGCAGTGATCACGTGGCTGATCATGCACTGATAACCTGCCTATCATGCCCTGATCATGTGGCTGATCATACAGTGATCATTTGACTGATCATGCGCAGATCACGTGGCTATCATGCAGTGATCACGTGGCTGCTCATGCACTTATCACTTGGCTATCATGCACTTATCACTAGACTGCGCATGCACTGACCATGTAACTGATCATGCACTGAACACGTGGCTATCATGCCCTGATCCCGTGGCTGATCATACACTGATCACGTGAATGAGCATGCACTGATCATGTCGCTATCATGCACTGGTCAAGTGGCTGGGCAAGCACTGATCACGTGGATGATCAGACTGTGTTGACGTGTCTGATCATGTACTGCTCCCATGACTGATCATGCACTGATCACGTGGCTATCATGCACTGATCACCTGGCTATCATTCACTGATGACCTGGCTGTTCATGCACTGATCACGTGACTGATCATGCACTGATCAAGTGGCTATCATGCACTGATCAGTTGGCTGATCATGCACTGATCATGTGGCTATCATGCAATGATCACGTGGCTGATCATGCATTGATCACGTAGCTAATATGCACTGATAACTTGGCTGATCATGCATTTCTCAGCTGGCTATAATGCACTGATCACAAGACTCCGCATGCACAGATCACATGGATGATCATACACTGATCACGTTACTGATCATGCACTGATCATATGAGTCATCATGCACTGATTACGTGGCTATCATACACTGATCACTTGACTGATCATGCGCAGATCACGTGGCTATCATGCAGTGATCACGTGGCTGCTCATGCACTTA
>NW_011410304.1:0-509 GCF_000754665.1 Bison bison bison | reverse complement strand
CCAGGCTCCTCCGTCCATGGGATTTTCTAGGCAAAAGTACTGGAGTGAGGTGCCACTGCCTTCTCCGGGAGGAAGGAAATGGAAACCCACTCCAGTGTTCTTGCCTGGAGAATCCCAGGGATGGGGGAGCCTGGTGAGCTGCCATCTATGGGGTCACACAGGTCCGGACATGACTGAAGTGACTTAGCTGCAGTAGCAGCAGCAGCCCTGTTAAAATTGGCAGATACCAGATGTTATCTTTTTATCCTTAGAAACCAATATAGTGGCCCATAGTTAGCACAGTCCCTGGTCTTAAATCATGCTTACTATATGGAGGGTGAGGTATAAAAAATGTAATTGGGAATAAGAAAAAGTAGGCAGTATTCTGTGCTTATACATTCCAAACACTTTGATAGAATGATTACTAGTCTGCTCTCCTATGTTTACAACTTCAGGGACAAATTCCAAGGCAATCTGTAGGATGTACTAAACAGACTCTTGAGTACACCGGGACATATTCATTTCAAAAG
>NW_011410303.1:0-617 GCF_000754665.1 Bison bison bison | reverse complement strand
GGGTGTCGCGACTCACGTGGCGTGCAGGAGCCCCAGGGCGTCCTGGTGGTTCATGGGGGTCCACTGCGCCAGCAGAGCATAGGTGTCGGGGAGGCACGCCCACTCCCAGCTGGGCGCGCTGGCAAGCACCAGCGGCAGCGCGCTCACCTCCGCGTGGCAGTAATACCGCTTCTCCCACAGGCGCTTTTTGTCGGCATCCGTGAGCCTGGGGGTGGGGGTGCAGGGCGGTGAAAGGGCGTGGGGCCAGCTGTCTGCAGGGAGCCGGCCTCTGAGAGAACGCTGCGCGCGCCGACTAGTACCCAAGGGGCGCTGTGAACGCCTCCCTCCAGGCTACACCCAAGAGCCCTTAAGTCAGAATAGGGAAGGCAGACGCTATCCCTGCTGCTGCTGCTAAGTCGCTTTGGTCGTGTCTGACGCTATCCCTAAGGGGTTGCAAAGTGTGAAGCAAATTTTGGGGGCCAGACTCCAAATCTCAGGGACATCCGGGCCAATGGCACAGGATCGGCTGCCCCTCCTGAGGGCGCACTGAGGGCATCACCGAGGGCATCTCCCAAGTAGAGCCACCAGAGGGCAGCAGTCCCCATGCCAGGGTCAAGGCAGCTGAGAGGCCTCTGGGG
>NW_011410302.1:0-500 GCF_000754665.1 Bison bison bison | reverse complement strand
ATTGTGATGATGTGTATGTTTTTGTGTGCTATGGAGTTCTGTTTTATTATACGTCAATGGAATACATCTGAATAGGTTGACATTCAAATCCAAACGGAAGAATCTTCCTATTGAAGTGCTTTGTTTTCCTATTTGGGGATCCCTTGCAGAGTCCACATTTTGGCCAACATCATATACTCCATGGTGCTTTGCCTCCTGCATTGCTCAACAGATACTTGTTATATGAGTGAATGAACTCTTTGTAAGGGTTAGGTATGTCTTAGAAAATATTGATAGCATTGCCACTTCAACTTCAAAGCACTAATGTGAGATTCTTTTAAGAGATATAAAAACATCAAGGGTACAAGGTGTTGCTAATTCAGCATAATATAATAGAAGCTATTTTTGCTCAGATTTACCAAGTAAAGGGAGAAATAATGGATTATTAACTTTAGCATCTTAGTTGTAAGGTTTAGTTTTTTCCCCTCAAAGAATTAAGTTGACATCAAGAATAATATTGA
>NW_011410301.1:0-564 GCF_000754665.1 Bison bison bison | reverse complement strand
TCTGAATAGCCAAGTCCCTGTGTCTTCACGGAGATGCTTTTTTTAGGCTTGCTTATTGATTCTGGCTGAAGATCTAATTTCAAAAGGTCCAGTTATGTGGTTTCCCAGTCCTCAGTGGACTAGAAACCAAGAAAATAGAAAAGGTTTTGGAGATGGAGAGGGCCGGGGGAGGGAAAAATGACTTTATTCAGTTCATTCCTCTCTCTGTAAATGGATTACTTGACAACAACAAAGGAGAGAGAGAAAAGTTAATAAGCATTCCCCGAAGTTATATGTGCCCAAGACAATCTTCATCACTTTTGGTGATGACTTTGGGGTAGGAAAAAGTGGTTGAACTGTGATGGGCGCCTTGATTTTAGGTGAGAAGTTTCATAGTTTTGCTAGTAAGAGTGGTGAACTCGAGATCATTTCTGAGGTGGTTAAGAGAGGACAGGATTCATTCATGCTCTTGTATATTTTTAAAACATTATATCATGTGCGTTATGTTTCTTTTGCTTAGTAATATACTTTTTCAAATTATTTAATGCCCCTACAAAAGACTTTAAAGTAAAAGTACATGAAAAG
>NW_011410300.1:0-607 GCF_000754665.1 Bison bison bison | reverse complement strand
CTGAAAGTACCAATATGTTGCTCTTAAGTCTGCACTTAAACAAGAGCTGGAAACAGTTCAACCTCTCTTCAATTTATGCCATCTCCCTTCCTTCCCATTCCTATCACAAAGCAGTTTCACAGTTAAAGGGAGGATTAATATTGGTGTAGGTAGATAAATAGTTTGGATATAAGAAATCATGAATTGATGTGGTCCACTTGTATATTTCCCCACCTCAAATTATGTTTTATTCAACCCCTGGCTTCAAATACACTGGTTGTTCATGGCCAAGGATTTTGAAGAAACAAAATGTGATGGCTTTAAAGGACTAAGCTTGCAAAGTACAAATAGTAATTTTTCCTCTGTAAAAATCTTCAGTTAATTAAGGCCTAGATAAGAGATTGGAGTGAAAAAAAAAAAAAAGCTCATCATAAGGGAAATTATGTCACATTGTAACCCAAAGAAGATGGAAAACAGGATTAAAAAGTATAGCCATTCAACTTCTTAATCTTAGATTGGGCTTCCCTAGTGGCTCAGACTGTAAAGAATCTGCCTGCAATGTGGGAGACCCATGTTCCATCCCTGGGTTGGATCCCCTGGAAAAAGGAATGGTTACCCACTCCAGTAT
>NW_011410299.1:0-634 GCF_000754665.1 Bison bison bison | reverse complement strand
TTTTAGGAGAAACAGTTTAATAGATTTAAAACTGAGGAAAAGAAATCAAATAAAAAAACAATATACAAACTATATTCATGATTATTTTGTGTCTAGAATTGGGTGCTAAGTAGCCCAACTTTATCTTGGATGGGAATAGATAAGAATGTAATGTATTTCAAGTGACAGCCAAATGAGGTGAGGGAAAACAGTGCAAAGCAAAGTGTCACAAAACTGTGAATACCGAGAATGGTTTGCTCAGGACTCGACTACTTGACACATGTAGCATAGGAATGTCAGTAATCACCAGTGTCATTTTCATAGGGCTAGCAATAACTTAGTTTAGGCAAACTATATATAAGCCCATAAAAAAATATATATATATATTTAAGCCCATAAGAGCCTAAAGGCTTATATGGCTTTCCCAGGTGGCACTAGTGGTAAAGAATCCAGGAGACACAGGAGACCTCTGTGTCTGGGTTCAATCTTTGGGTCAGGAAGATCCTCTGGAGGAGGAAATGTCAACCCACTCCAGTGTCCCACTCCATGGACAGGGGAACCTGGCAGGCTACAGTCCATGGGGTTGCAAAGTCGGACATGACTGAGTGGCTAACACTTTCACTTTTCATATATGTATATATGTGCATGTGTGTGT
>NW_011410298.1:0-610 GCF_000754665.1 Bison bison bison | reverse complement strand
AACTAGTGAATGTCTACAACCGATGTCAGGTTCAAATTCTTCCAAGATGCTAAAACCGTAGTGTTAGTCAATAAAAGAACTTCTCTCTTCATCAATTCTATCAGCTCTCAATTTGAGGGGACCCAAATGATGGGAGGAAGAATGGGGAACAGGCAGGTGCCCAGGCTGACATCCACTGATATCTATTGTATTTTCTGGCCCTCTGGGCTTGGGCTGCCAGATGGCTACTTGGTTGGGCCTTGTTCCTCTCCAAAGGGCCCCTTAAGGTCAGTGACTGTCCTTGCTACATAAGCTCTCCTTGAGGACCCTGCATGTCGCGGGGGGAGGGGGGGCCGGGGGGCTGTCCGAGGGCCTTCAGCAGTTCTCTACTCCTCATGAGCACACTAGACTCATTCCCTAGAGCTGCATCAAGTTGTGTTGGGGATACTCTGTGAGCAGGGCATCAGGCCTCTGAACTGAGACAAAATCCACAGCCTATTCTGACATCCTGACGCTTCCTTAAGCTTTACCTGCAGCCAGGAGCCAGTCTCTCTGTGCACCTGGAGTTTCTGTTGTCTCCTCTCCAGCAGCCAGATGGGGAGTGGGAACGAGATGTCTTTTTTTTTTTTTT
>NW_011410297.1:0-561 GCF_000754665.1 Bison bison bison | reverse complement strand
AAAAAGAGCCTTCTTTCCTAAATGTCACTCCTCACTAATGCCCATAGATTACAGATACCAAAAAATTCTTATGATAAGCCATCAGACCATTCTAAAATATCTTCAGGCTGCCAAATGAAGTTCTATGTATCTATATAATTTGTAGTGATCAAGGAGGAAGATGATTTTGAGAATCTGGGATCTTTCTTATAATAATAACAGCAGACAACATTTCAAGGAGGAAGATGATTTTGAGAATCTGGGATCTTTCTTATAATAATAACAGCAGATAACATTTATTGAGCACTTTCTATGTGCCAAAAATGTTCCTTCATTATCTCATGCAGCCTCATAGGTAACAGGATTATGTACCAACATCCACCCCATTTCACATATCAGAAAACCAGTGAAGCAGAATTGAAGTAACTTGCCCAGGGTTGTACAGATAGCAAGTGACCAAACTACATTTCAGAGCAGGAGTGTCTGTCCTGGGAGCTGAACTTCTAAGTGCAGTGTATGTATGGCTGTCATGTTCAGCAGCTTCAGTGGTGTCCAACCCTTTGTGACCCTATGGACTATAGC
>NW_011410296.1:0-583 GCF_000754665.1 Bison bison bison | reverse complement strand
TAATGACTGGTTAAATGAATTTCATACCATGGAACACTAAGCAGCAATGAAAAAGGGGTAAGCAGTTCTTATTTATTGGATTTAATGGTGTCCAAGATACATTGTTTTGTAAAAAGCTATTACAGAACTATGATATAAGCCAATTTACTTTAAATTTTTTTACAAAGGTTGTGTACCCTATACTGAGTGTGTCAGTCAGTGTGTACATGTGTGTATACATAGTAAAATATCTGAAAGAACAGAGTTACACATCTGGTGAGGAGTGATATTAGAAGTGCTGATGAATGAATATGTCAAAAATGTAGAAAATTCAAAAATTATAAAGGGAAAACATTATTCACTATTTGCACAATTCAAAAATAACTAATGTCACCATTTTTTTGTGTATTGTTCTAGAGTTCACACAAACATACATATATGCATGTAGACTGCTCTCTATTCTTTATACAAAATGAGATGTGCTATACATTCTATTTCTGTAACCTGCTTTTTTTAATTCTCCAGAAAGCAGGAATAGAAGGAACATACCTCAACATAATAAAAGCTATATATGACAAACCCACAGCAAACATTATCCTCAATG
>NW_011410295.1:0-582 GCF_000754665.1 Bison bison bison | reverse complement strand
ACACAACTTAGTGACTAAACCACCACCAAAGTAGTTATTTATTGACACCTAATATTCTTCCAGCCACTAAACTATCCAGCCACTAAGCTATTTTTAATTCATCATATGAAAGACATATTCTTTTTCTACACAATACTTCTCAAATCTACTTTCTGCTTCAGACACTCTGAACTTTTCATTCATTTCTGCATGGGAATCCCACAGGACTCTAATCCATAATAAGTTAATAGGTGCAATGACAGAAGTTGTCCATATGCAAACAAATTAAAAAAAAAAAAGTCACAGGGAGAGATGAATATTTTGGTACCTAAATATACACCAATCCTCAATTTCATCTCATTTCACCAAACAAAATTCTAATTTTATACTTATATAAAGTTTTATACATGGTTACTTCTCTTATTCCTATATACAGCTAAATAATCTAACGGTAAAAAAATCTACCTAATTTTGTTGTTCTATTTAAAATATTCTAAGTTTACAATGTAATTTAATATTTGGTGCTTAAAAATATGTGCAGAATAAATGTTATGCATACAATAATGGAAAAAATAAATTTCAATACTTCTAGCTTTTATATGG
>NW_011410294.1:0-559 GCF_000754665.1 Bison bison bison | reverse complement strand
CTAGCCAGTTATCACTTCCTTACGTGTGCTCCACAGTCTGGACCACTCAGAGATGTTCACGGAGTTACACAGAGAAGAGAAGAGGGAGGAAGGAGACAGAGGTGGCCAGAAGGATAAAGGGGGGGAATCAAAAGGAGAGAGGCAGATCCAGCCAGTAATCAGTTCCCTAAGTGTTCTCCACCATCTGGAACACACACAGAGATTCACAGAGTTGGGTAGAGAAGAGAAGGGGGAGGGAGGAGATAGAGTTGACCTGGTAGATAAAAAGGAGAGTCCAAAGAGGGAGAGGGCAGTAAGCCAGTAATCTCACTCCGAAATAAAAATAGGGTCTCTCTCTCTCTCTTTTTTTTTTTTTTTCAAAGTAGTAGATTATAAAAATGAAAATTAAAGGAGTAATAGAGGGATTAAAAATTTAAAAATAAATTAAAAAATGATAGTAAAAGTAGTAAAAATATATCTAGGACTTTCTCTGGTGGTGTTGTGGGCAGTGTCGGATCAGTTCATTTTTGTCTAGTTCTTTGCTCCAGCTTATATTTCTCAAGATCTATAGGCCCCTTCC
>NW_011410293.1:0-521 GCF_000754665.1 Bison bison bison | reverse complement strand
CTAAGAAATAAGCATGTTTGTCTCTAAGATACGGAAACACATTTAAAAGTTATAAATTTGCCCTAAAAGATGCAGCCAGTATGTGGTTAACTTAGAATTCCAGCTTAATCTTCTTTGACTCTGAAGTCCATGTTTCTAAACACTGTACAATAGTGCTTTTGTAAAAATTCTTGTCCTTTATACGTGATTTCACCTAATGATCGGTAGTGTTGTTTTTTCTTTCTTTTTTTTTTAAATAGAAGAGATTAAAATCAACATAGGACAAAGCTATGATTCTCGAGTCATGTAAACTTGAAGTCATAGGTTTTTCAGCTGTCATTTAGTCTCTTTGATGCTCATTGTTGATATCTGTAAGATAAGGGTGTTTATAACTACCCTAGAACTTTGGAGATAACAAAAGAGCACATTTTTCTGTACTTAACTAATATGTAGTATATTTATACTTAGGTGACAGCTTATTTAAAGGAAGCACTGGGACTTGTGGCCACACCCTCCAAGAACAAAAAAGTATTTAAAATATG
>NW_011410292.1:0-547 GCF_000754665.1 Bison bison bison | reverse complement strand
AGCCTTTCCCTTCTCCAGGGGATCTTCCCAACCCAGGGATTGACCCCAGGTCTCCTGCATTGCAGGCATAAATGGCACTGAAGAAAGAATTTTTAAAGTGACAGTTGTGCTATTATCTTAATGTTCAATTGTCTAGTAGTAATATTTTTATTCAGTCCAAGGTCCCATTTGAATCCATTTGTCCATATTGTGAGGCTTACTTTACATTGAATAATGTCAGTATACTAAGTAGAATACCCGGCAGTTCTCATAATGTGTGAAAATACGTCTCCTCCAATGCCCAGATCTGGAAGAATCATAGAATAGGGATTACACACTCCAAACCCCTAGATGTGAAGATGATTGAAGGGAGGCCCAGACAGGAGGCATGGCTTGGAACATCCTCCATGCATTGTTTCTTCGAGTTATGTGTCAGGCACTGTGCTTAGAACTGGGATTCAGTAGGATCAAAACAGAAGAGAAATAGTCCCATGTGTAATATGCTTATACAATTTCCTTATAACTCAACTTCACTGATCTCTAATGCTGAAAAATTTAGGATTAGATC
>NW_011410291.1:0-709 GCF_000754665.1 Bison bison bison | reverse complement strand
CATTGATTTCTGGGATACTATATGCAAAGAGCAATAAACAGAGGCAGATTCTAAAAGAAGTGGCCATAGACACTAATCAAAGAGATAATACATTTACAATGAAATGTACTCTCAAGTTTTTCAGCAACATTGCATAATCAGGTGGTAGCAGCTTCATGAATGCAGTTTTTGAGTACAAAAGACAATAATCTTCCATCATTGTTGAATTCATTAAAAGCTATAAACTACTCCATTAAAATGTATAGTTTTAGATAATGCTCAATCAAAATATTTATTCATAAGAAAAAATACTTTAACAATAGATGCACAAAGTACATCATTTGTCTTTTTGGTTTTTATCATGAAAGCAATTTGCTGTTGTTCTAAGGCTGAAGTAATTGTGACATTGGCTAAATTATCCATTTGCCAAAAGATTCAGAGATGGAAAGTCACATCTTTCCTAGTCTGGGTGAGTCATTTCACTTGGTTGAAGTGTGTTGATGAAGACAATAAGCACATATTGGATGCTGACGACGTGCCCTCCATGACAGTTGCTCTTTGTTGATTGTATATCGAATCCTCCCCAAAACATTATGCAGTCAGTACTGTTACTGCAATTTTACAGATTATGGAACTGAGATATAAGGAAATTAAATATCAGGCCTAGTCACACAGCTAGCAGAATACTAAGCTGTCGCTGTTGATAAGTCATTCAGTTCTGTCCGACTCT
>NW_011410290.1:0-522 GCF_000754665.1 Bison bison bison | reverse complement strand
GTATACAAGCAATATTCATTAAGACTCAGAGAATATTCAACACCGAGCTGAAGCTTAATGTCTACAGGCAGCAGTCAGACAGGAAGACTGCAGCAGACTGGAAGCCCAGGGGCACCAGCTGCAACTGCTCTGCCACTTAAGTCCCATGGGTCAGCAGATCTAATGGAGCTCGAAGCATTACTGGCAGATAGAGAGGTTGTTCAGTGCCACTGCCATCACCGACTCAATGGACATGAGCTTGAGCAAACTCTGGGAGGTGGTGATGGACAGGGAAGCCTGGTAAGCTGCAGTCGATGGGGTCACAAAGAGTCAGACATGACTGAGTGACTGAACTGAACTGAACTGGAGTACATTGTCAGTTGTTTGGCACAATTACTTTGTTTTATTTTATATTACATATAATTTTAATGAAGAAAGTAGTAAAAATGCTATGTGAGATATAAAATAAATTTTAAAAGATATGAACTCTGAAATTAGGCTGCTTGAGTATGAATCCTTAGTTTACCATTTACTTGGTCTGTA
>NW_011410289.1:0-591 GCF_000754665.1 Bison bison bison | reverse complement strand
GTGTTCAGGGTGAAAGGACTGCACCCAGGCGTGTGGTGCTTCACAGGCACTTGGGGAGGAAAGGAGGGTTGGGGAAAAGCATACTTACTATGATTTCAATTTGGGTTTTCTTTGGGTCCCAAATTAGTCTAATTCTTACATTATTTTGTTCATTACTTCAGCTGTGTTTCCTGTTTTTTTCCCCACAGGATCTGGTGTGGCACAGAATGTTATTCAAGACCAGCCAAACACATCCAGTCAACTGGGACAGTCAGTCACCCTGAACTGTCGGTATGCAACAGCCTGGAGCTATTACTACATGTTTTGGTACAAGCTGCTTCCCAATGGAGAGATGATTTACCTTATTAGTCAGGCTTCTTCTAGCCAGAATGCAAGGAATGGCCGCTACTCTGTAAATTTTCAGAAAGCTCGTAAATCCATCAGCCTCACCATTTCAGACTTACAGCTGGAAGATTCTGCAGAGTATTTCTGTGCTCTCTGGGAGCTCACAGTGCTTGAAGTAATGGGAATAGCTAAACAAAAACCCCAGAGTTTAATAAAAGAGAGCTTCCCTGCTGCAGAACTCCAGCTGAAATATGCACCTGCAGATCC
>NW_011410288.1:0-515 GCF_000754665.1 Bison bison bison | reverse complement strand
TAAGACCAACTGATTTATACATATAGTACTTAAAACAGCAACTGTCACATAGCAAGCTTTCACTTCATAAAAAAAAAAAAAATAAAAATAAATCAGATTTCAAAAGTCTATAGTAATTTAAAATGAATCACCTTTACAGTTTTAAGAATTATCTCCAAGACAGGAGTTAAACATGCTGCCTTTTAAAATTCATATATTTCTAAATATATAAAAATATTCATAAAAGTCTTCCCTTTGGGACAACTTAACAAAACTGGCCTGTTTTTACCAGTTTAATAGTATTGGTAAATGGGATATTTCCTAAATATTCAAATAAGTCTAGCTGGAGCTACTGTCATGTCCTTCTTTACATATAATATAATTTTAGAAGATGACCTTGTGAAAATAAGTCTTTATTAAGTGGGTCTTTTCCTGACAAAAATATTTTCTAAAACAAGACATTGTATATATTATAATGGAAGCTATATTAATATTATTGCGTTGTTCAGTCGCTAAGTGTGTTCGACTCTTTGCAA
>NW_011410287.1:0-603 GCF_000754665.1 Bison bison bison | reverse complement strand
AGCAGAAAAACCCAGAGTGATTTTCAAAACGTCTCAGATACAAGCAAACAAAACTGACAAGAGGGACCCTTCTTGCCTGAGCATGATCTTCACAGAGTTCTTTTCCCTTCTTTTTTACAAACTTGAAACAATTAAATTGAATCCAAAAATTATTCGACACACCTTCAGATTCTCTGCAAAGATAAAAGAAAACCCTCAGGCAATAATTCTGAGTGCTGATACAGCAGTAGGGAGATTTAAAACAAACAAACAAACAAACAAAAAACCCACTATATTGCTGGATTAATTCAAAGCAGGCAACTCACATTCTTGAGAAGGAAATGAAAACCATGATTCACGCTTTAGGCATAAAGTACACAGATAATTAATCAAGCTTCATCAGATGCTTTTTATGTTTGCTGTTCCAAGGCAGGCACTGTTTTCCAACAATGCCTGCTGACATCCAGGGAGAGGTTCCACTTGGTCAAGAAAGAAACAATGATCACAGTGAAGGGAGACACATAATTCTTATAAACAAACGGCTGTCACAGGCGAGATAAGGTCAGGGTGACAAGAAGGCCACCAGAGAAGGGTGCAGAAAAAGAGGCTGTTCTGACGACAGGG
>NW_011410286.1:0-553 GCF_000754665.1 Bison bison bison | reverse complement strand
GTGTCCATACAGGCCCACGCCCAGCCCTGGCAGAAGGCCCTGGCTGCTTGGACCAGTCCCTCCCTTCCCGGAGCCCCAAGTTCCCCATTTCCCCAAGCAAGGGGGTACAGTCAATGAGGTCTGAGGCCATACCCTGACCTAAGCACAGAGAGCCTCAGCAAAGAAGCTTTGAATGGAGTATGAGAAGGGAAAACAAACCAGTGATCCCTACAGTCTCATTTGGTGAGAGAAACACTTTATTTCGTCCACACCAGTTCCTCGGAAGATCAAGGCCTCTGTTCAGAGAGCCAGTGGGGCGTGTTCTGAGCCAGGTATGCTCCCAGGTGACCAGAGCCCCGACCTCACATCTCGAGTGAGCTGCTCTCCGCAGCATCCATGTCCTGGGGCAAGAGTGCAGGGTGAAATCGGCAAACTGGCACACAGTCGAGAGGTAAATGGGACAAATGGGACCAGAGCTCAGGAGTTCCCAGAAACATCCATCCCTAGGGGAGGGGCAGCTGGGCTTGTAAACCGGCTAATGCGTGCCCCGGGCTTGCTGCTGTCCACACTCAGA
>NW_011410285.1:0-534 GCF_000754665.1 Bison bison bison | reverse complement strand
AAGGACGGCGACCCTGTTAAAATGGTTGATCCATTTTCTGTCTTTTTGTATGATTTAGAAGAATTCAAGAAAGATGGTGATTAGTTTCTCCCTGACCATTTGGTGTAATGGGCCACCAAATCTAGCTTGTCATGGACATTTTGATGGTACTATGGGTTTGGACTACATTTTCAATTTAGTGATGTATAGGTTTCTAAAAGCTGTCCCATTTTACTTCAGTTTTAAAATTTAAAGTCAGGATACTTATAATAAAAACAATCATAAACAACACTTTGGAGAATAAAACAATGAACTTAGTAGACTTGAAACTCAGCATCAATAATCCTCAATAATTACAGGAAACAGCTTGTTAAATTTAAAGTTTATTTATGTATTCATTTGTTTATTGGTCTAATCACTCCTGAGACAAAGTTGTGTGCTTCCATTAGAGATATGTAGTGTTTGTTTTCTACTTTGTGGTGGTACTGACACTTGATGAGGATCTTCATTTCACCCTTATCCATTACTTCATTAGGGTCAGTAGAATGCTAATTC
>NW_011410284.1:0-659 GCF_000754665.1 Bison bison bison | reverse complement strand
TCTTTGGTGATCCCCTTTTTCTGGTACAGAGGTCAGGGGACACCTACACAAGGGAGACTTATGGTCTGCTTTTAGGCAGATAGAGGGAGGGCAGAGAGTTCATCCTGTGTCTGCTTTATCTCGACTGACTTCAGCTCAAAATAAGCGTATGGCAACTGGGGCTTCCCTGATAGCTCAGTTGGTAAAGAATCCGCCTGCAATGCAGGAGACCCCGATTTGATTCCTGGGTTGGGAAGATCCACTGGAGAAGGGAACGGCTACCCACTCCAGTATTCTATGACTTCTCTTATGGCACAGCTGGTAAAGAATCTGCCAGCAATGCGGGAGACTTGGGTTCGATCCCTGGGTTGGGACAATCCCCTGGAGATGGGAAAGGTTACCTACTCTAGTATTCTGGCCTGGAGAATTCCATGGACTGTATAGTCCATGGGGTCACAAAGAGTCAGGCGCAACTGAGTGACTTTCACTTTCTTTCAAAGTAGCATTGTGTATATGCTCTAACAGTTTCTTTTTATAAGTAAGTGCCTGACTTACACTTTGGTTGCTAAATTGTCCACTACAAAGGGGCATTCTGAAGGCTATCTCAAATAATACACTGCCAGCTACATGACTAGATTAAACAACCAGGACTTGAGTGTACACACCTAAGTCACCACTGA
>NW_011410283.1:0-510 GCF_000754665.1 Bison bison bison | reverse complement strand
CAGAGTCCTAACCACTGGACCACCAGGAAAGCCCTCTGGCTTATTCTTTTAAAAGTTGGTTCTACCTATCTATTATCTATCATGTTTATTTTACAGGTTTTTTTTTAAATTCCTCTGACTCCTTTTGAAGTCTCTCTCTCGCACAGTCACATTCTCTTTTCATTTTATTTTTTCCTATAACTTATTCATTAAAATTTTTCTTTCCTTCCTTCCTTTTCTCCTTTATTCCCATTTTTAATAGCTCCTTTTCATGCCTTTTCTTTTGCTTTCTCTTTTCTTTGCCTGCCTGCATGCCTGCCTTCTTCCCTTTCTTTCTTCTTATTCTCTTTTTACAGGCTTCTCTTTTCAAACTGTCTGCTTTCCTTCTCCCTTTCTCTCTTCCTTCCTTCTATTTTTTTTTTGTCCTGCCTTTTTTACCGGCTCCTATTTTATAAACTCATCCTATTTACCTCTTTTCTATATTTCTTTTCTCTTTCTCTGTCCCTTCTCTCTTTCTTCCATGGTTTCTCT
>NW_011410282.1:0-602 GCF_000754665.1 Bison bison bison | reverse complement strand
AACATTTATTTTGGTTTTCAAATAATCACAAACCGTGTCAATATAAACAAAGATATATTGCTAATAATTGTACATTTATAAATACCAACCCTTCCTTGTGATGCATAATAACATATCAGTTTTCTATCTGTTTTAACTATGGATTATTGCCTACAATACTTCTCCTGAAGAGGAACTTCAAAAAACAGGATTGATGAAATGCTTTTTATTGTGCAGGCTTCCCTAATCGCTCAGTTGGTAAAGATCCGCCTCCCCCTCCAGTATTCTGGCCTGGAGAACTCCATGCACAGTCCATGGGGTTGCAAAAAGTTGGACACGACTGAAGAGACTTTCACTTTTTCTAGTGTGCAATTTCTGGTATTTATGTAATTTAATTTTCATTAAATACTTTTCTACATTTTTTCATGCCATTCCTTATCTTTCTTAACTAAATGGTCTTGTATTTTCTCAAGTGTATGTTTAGGACAAACCTCTTCCATCACTTACTTTATTACTAGGGTTTCTCTCCAGTACATGCTGTCTGATGTCTAATATGGTGAGAGCTCTGATTAAAGCCGTTGCCACTCTCCTTACATTCATAAGGTTTTTCCTCCAATATGAAT
>NW_011410281.1:0-529 GCF_000754665.1 Bison bison bison | reverse complement strand
GGTGGCTCTGATGGTAACAAATCCGCTTGCAATGTGGGAGACCTGGGTTCAATCCCTGGGTCAGGAAGATCCCCTGGAGGAGGGCATGGCAACCCACTCCAGTGTTCTTGACTGGAGAATCCCATGAACAGAGAGGAGCCTGGCGGGCTATAGTCCACAGGGTCTCAAAGAGTTGGACACAACTGAGTGACTAAGCACAGCACACACATTAATATACACTAATATACATATATCTATAAATACATATATCATAACTAGTAAATTGTCCAAGTCTTAAAGCAACCACATCAACTACAGAGCTCTGCTATAAACTTTCTGACCCTAAATGTCTATACCCACTAGCTCTTTCTATATTATATAATTCCTGGCATATTTTTGATATAAAGAAAAATATAAGAATGAAACAAATATCCCTTTATAAGCCATCCAGCTTTTGTTGCTGTTCAGTCACTAAATTGTGTCCAACTCTTTGCAAGCCCATGGACTGCAGCATGCTAGGCTCCCCTGTCCTTTGCTGTCTCCAGAGTTT
>NW_011410280.1:0-583 GCF_000754665.1 Bison bison bison | reverse complement strand
TTAATATTTTAAAAATAATTTTTACTATTTAGAGCAATATAATACTGTATATGAAGGTTTAAAATATATGTAAAAGTAAATATAGATAACAGAAATAGCAAAAAGATCATGGGAAAATGGAAGTATACTACCATAAAATTTCTATGCTACATGTGATGAGATACATTATTGAGGACAAACTGTGATAATATAAAAAAGAATACTTTAAAACTTACAGCAGTCATAAAAAAAGAAATATACCTAATAAACCAATAAAACAGATAAAATACAATAATGAAAATAACTTCAAGAATATCACTAAAATTGATATAGTTCTAACCAGATTGCTTAGCAAACAAAGCACACAATTTAAAGATATCAAGAAAGATATCACCTCATATCTGTCTTAAAATGGCTATTATCAAAAAGACAAGAAATAGCAGGTGTTGGCAAGGGTGTGGAAAAAAGGGAAACTTTTGCACTGTTGGTGGGAATGCAAACTGGTGCAACATGTGTATACTTGTGGTGGATTCATGTTGATATATAGCAAAACCAATACAATATTGTAAAATTAAAAAATAAAAAAAAAACAGTATTGAGGTTC
>NW_011410279.1:0-600 GCF_000754665.1 Bison bison bison | reverse complement strand
TTTGTTTTTTTTTAATAGCCTGAAGATCCCTCTGTGCCTGTTGCACTCAACCTTGGCAAACTGGCTCAGTTTGAGCCATCTCAGCGGCAAAACCCAGTGGGTGTGGTTCCTTGGTCACCGCCACAATCCAACTGGAATCCTTGGACTAGCAGCAACATTGATGAGGGGCCTCTGGCTTATGTGAGTGCAACACTGTTGTTGAGATCAGACTTCTGTGTTTTATTTTTGAACATATTTCATTAGGATGTCTAGTTTTAAAGAAATGAATTCAGCTTCATTTTTTTGAAGCTGAATTACGCTTTTGTGTGACTATTGCTTTCCCATTTTACAGGCTACTCCCGAACAAATTAGCATGGACCTCAAGAATGAGTTAATGTATCAGCTGGAACAGGATCGTGATTTGCAAGCAGTAAGTGAAGTATTTAAACATATGGTGCTTAAGAGCTTCAAAACAGTGAATAATATATTTTTGCCCTTTCTAGGAAGGCAAATTAAAGATACTAATCTAACTGATAATCCTAGTTACCTCTGAGGATAGGAGTAGTGAGTTAAGGGCCTGTTGTTCTTAATGTAAATGAAGAGATGGAGTATAATAACTTT
>NW_011410278.1:0-575 GCF_000754665.1 Bison bison bison | reverse complement strand
CAGAATAGACTCCTTCCTTATTTCAAAATCCATGTTAATAATCCATTGAAACTTGATCTTTATTTTTTCATTCACTTCTCTAGAAACAC
Source organism: Bison bison bison (assembly GCF_000754665.1). Classification (NCBI taxonomy): domain Eukaryota; kingdom Metazoa; phylum Chordata; class Mammalia; order Artiodactyla; family Bovidae; genus Bison; species Bison bison. The sequence goes on along the minus strand of NW_011410278.1, from coordinate 486 downwards.
TGACTTGTATTCTGTCTCCTTTGGTCATAGCCATAAATCTGCTGTGGTCAAAAATTAAAAACTTCAAATTCTAGCAATCAAGAATCTCACTCTGTTGACATCACCAGTCATTTTTCCATTTCACTTATTCTTTGTATTTTTGCCTGACTTCAGTGATCCTCCAAACACACCAAGATTGCAATATTTAAAGACAAAAAATTGAGATTGAGAAGAACATCTGTCTTAATAGCCAGCTTTCACACTGTATCTTTCTAGTCCACTCACTTTCTCCCCTCATATACATGTTTATTTCATGAAAGCTTCCAATTCCCCTCACCTATTCAGTCTATAGTATTGTTTCCTAGTTGATTTACAATGAAAACAAAGCCTAGAAAATTTCTATGATTATTTTTCACCAAATGGACTCACCCGTCTCCTTCTGTGACTGTACACTCTGCCTTCTTTCTACTGCTTTTGTCTCTGGCACCAATCTATGGCCAATCATCC
>NW_011410277.1:0-607 GCF_000754665.1 Bison bison bison | reverse complement strand
TAAAATTATTTCTTCTAGTTCTGTGAGAAATGGTAAATGAATTTGTCATAATTCCTCTTTGTTTAAAAAATATATTTATTTATTTATTTTAATTGGAGGATAATGACTTTACAAAGTCAACAAAGCCAACAAAGTTCTGTTTGGTCAAAGCTTTGTTTTTTTCAGTAGTAATACATGGATGTGAGAGTTGGACAAAAGGAAAGCTAAGCACTTTCTCCAGGAAAGCTCTGGAACTGGTGATGGATAAGGAAGTCTGCATTACTGCAGTTCATGGGGTCGCAAAGAATCAGACATGACTGAGGGACTGAACTGAACTGAATGACTTTACAATATTGTGATGGTTTTTGCCATAATTCAACATGAATCAGCCACATGTATACATGTGTTCCATCATCCTGAATCCCCCTGCCACATCCCTCACCACACTATCCCTATGGATTTTCCCAGTAATTTCTCTTTGCAATAGTTTATTGTTAGGTTTTGGAAGTGCAACTGACTTCTGTACATTAATATTTTTATCCTGCTACTTTATAAAATGCATTGATGAGCTTTAGCAGTTTTCTGGTAAAATCTTTAAAGTTTTTTATATATATATAACATTATATTT
>NW_011410276.1:0-543 GCF_000754665.1 Bison bison bison | reverse complement strand
GGCATCACTGACTCGATGGACGTGAGTCTGAGTGAACTCTGGGAGTTGGTGATGGACAGGGAGGCCTGGTGTGTTGCAATTCATGGGGTTGCAAAGAGTCGGACACGACAGAGTGACTGAACTGAACTGAACTGGACTGGACTTCAAGGAGATCAAACCAGTTGATCTTAAAGGAGATCAATCCTGAATTCTCATTGGAGGGACTGATGCTGAAACTGAAGCTCCAGTATTTTGGTCATCTGATGCAAATAGTCAACTCATTGGAAAAGACCGTAATGCTAGGAAAGATTGAGGGGAGAAGGAGAAGAGAGTGTCAGAGGATGAGATGGCTGGGTGGCATCACCAATGCAATGGACATGAACTTGGGCATTCAGGAGATGGTGAGGGATGGGGAGGCCTGGTGTAGTGCAGTCCATGGGGTTGTGAAGGGTCAAATGTGACTGGGTGACTGAACAATAACTTGGAAGTCACCCTTTAGTCCAAGTTGTTGCATATAGATTCTTCAAATGCTCATAAATCAACCTGGCATTTAATTCTGGGAAT
>NW_011410275.1:0-681 GCF_000754665.1 Bison bison bison | reverse complement strand
CTCCATCCATGGGATTTTCCAGGCAAGAGTACTGGAGTGGGGTGCCATTGCCTTCTCCGAGATACATACTACTATATATAAAATAAACAAGGATTTACTGTAAAGCACAGGTAACTATATTCAATGCCGTATAATAACCTATAATGGAAAAGAATATGAAGAAAATCTCTATATAACGGAATCATTTTGCTGTGCACCTGAAACTAACACAATATTGTAAAGTAACTATGTTTCAATAACTTTTTTTAATTAAAAAAAAAGAGCAAGTAACTTTATAGTGGACAACACCTTGATCATGTGATCAGTGTTAATACCACCAGTAACAGAACAAATCAAAACCATGCACTTAAAAATATATATATAAGAACATAGCATTATTTCTGTCATATTCCTACCCCAAAGGCATAACTTTAATCTAACTGGGAGGAAACAATAAGCAAGTCCAAACTGATGAACACTTCGCCAGTCTATGCTCTCCAAAAGCATCAAGGTCTAAAACTCAAGAAGCCTGAGGACCTACTTCAGATCAAAGGGACACAACACTCAGAGCACTTAAAATGCTACCTATTCTAATAAAATTTCAATTTACACAGATTTATAGAAAAATGACAAAGAGAAGCACACCTGTATGCCATGAAGCTTTTTCTGTTTTAAGGGAAAGGGGCTAAGTAAAAACTTTGA
>NW_011410274.1:0-534 GCF_000754665.1 Bison bison bison | reverse complement strand
ATGGTGATTATTTTTCTGTGCACAGATAAAAACTGAGTTAGAATATTTTCCCTGAAGAATATTTCTACTTTTTACACACTATTAAAACAGTAATGATATGCAATAAGAAAATGGATGAATGTTATGTAATTGAATAGGTTTATGTATTAAAGAAGTGAAAACTTAATAAAGGGGACAAAGGAAAGACAAAGTATTGTGAGGGATAAACATGTATAAATATAATATTTAAAAATATTATCTATAAAAGTATTACAAATATATAGGTATTTAAAAAGTAGTTCATGCATAGCATAATTTCTCTGGCTGAAGTAATGGCTGAATCTTATTTTATTAGCAAAATATCATACTTTCAATCAGAGTTATTTATACAAAGCAGACCTACCTTTTTTGAAATCATTTATCATTTTTAAAAATTTGTGCTTTTAATTTATATTATTGTGAAACAGTGACTAGATGATTGTCATATTTCATAATATTTTACCACTTATCAGCTATAATATGCCCTTAAAATTTTCTTTTATCTTCAAAAATGAA
>NW_011410273.1:0-552 GCF_000754665.1 Bison bison bison | reverse complement strand
TCCACAGCAAATCACATCACTTTTACGTGCCTCGGATCCTCCTTCCTCATCCCAGTCCTGTTGGCCCCATCAGGTGGGTGTGATGCTGGCCGGAAATGGTGGGAAGAAGTGCATTGTGAGCTGTGCATCCACCCCACCACTTCCTGAGGTAATGGGTGCCTTTGCTTCCTTCCACTCTTGTCTCTCTCATCCAAGAACTTTCCTTTTACCTCTTTCAGGGCAAGCTTCCGCTGGAAACTGCTTCCCGTTCAGCTTCTTCCAAGAGAGTTTGTGGACACATGACTGGCTAACCCAAAATACAAGAGGTACAGAGCACGCAGTGTCTTCTTGAAAGTGAGACTGGCCTGGGATTGGGTAAGCAGAATCGATGGGGAAGAGAATTCTGGATGTGAGTCATTATAAATTATGCTCTTCATACAATCCTCTTTAGAGGGGCAAAGTGAAGGCTCCTGACACCTAAGATCCGCCTTCCTTACCCTAACCCTGGGGACAAACTCTGCCATATTCCCTTTTCCTAATGTGGGCAAGACACAGAGCCTGCTAAGCCCAGAT
>NW_011410272.1:0-674 GCF_000754665.1 Bison bison bison | reverse complement strand
TAGTATTTTTGAAGCAAAATAATGGTACAGAATTGCTTATTGGTCATACACAGGTCACTGTGAAATAGGTAAGATGATAGCATCTCATTGTTTCTTATTAAAACTTTAGTCCTAGTAGGAAAATGGCATATTTTTCATTTATGGCATGCATAAAGAATGCAAAAGAATGACATCTATTCTTTTACTTTCAATGTCTTGACCATAAATAATCGAATAGTGAATAATATAAAAACTATAATGCATATCCGCAGTTCTACTTGGTTTTGCATTACTTGAATTCATGAATGTCTAGGTAATTAAAGGCATAAAAATCTATGCAGCTTTAACATATACTATGATTTGTTATTTAAATAAAAAATACTTTAACATATACTACATATACATAACATATACTAAAGAAGTTACTTTAACATATAGTACAATTTGTTATTTAAATAAAAAAATGATCATGTGGATAAAAATTATTGCATTTAAGTTGTCTTATTGCATTATTGTCTTTACCAGTGAAGAAGTTACTTCAGTTTCTTTCAAGACCAAATATGTTTATTTAGATTAAAAGTAAAATGTGTAAGCTAATAAATTTTTCAGAAGTAATATGTTTATAAACTAAATATGAAGAGCATATCTATAACATTGGAAACATCTATCATGCAGCAGTCGTGTGCCCTATTGCC
>NW_011410271.1:0-545 GCF_000754665.1 Bison bison bison | reverse complement strand
AACACTGAAAGGAAGAGACAGACTGGCAGGAGTGTGTGTAAAGGAATCAGATTCTCTGCTGTTTTCATTTTTTTTTTTTGATGTGGACCGTATTTATAGTCTTTATTGAATTTGTTTACAATATTGCCTCTGTTTTGTATTTTGTTTTTTTGGCCTCAATGCATGTGGGATCTTAGATCTCCAATCAGGGATAGAACCCGAACCCCCAGCATTGGAAGGTGAAGTCTTAACCACTGGACCATCAGGGAAGTCCCTCTGCTGTTTTCTTGAACCAAAATAACATGAGTTGGATATTGCTGTTCTTTACTTGGAAAGTGAAGGGGAAAGAAAACGTCCAATGTAAAAGTTCACTGAAGAGAATATGTATCAACATTTGAACTCTGATATGAGTATTTACTTATCTTTCCAAAACGGAGTAGGGACATACTCACTTTTCCCTAATTTCACAATTGTGAACAGGTCGTATTCTTGCCTGGAAATCCCATGGACGGAGGAGCCTGGTGGGCTGCAGTCCATGAGGTTGCTAAGAGTCGGACACGACTGAG
>NW_011410270.1:0-678 GCF_000754665.1 Bison bison bison | reverse complement strand
AGAGTGAATTATAAGATTTGGAATCTATCCTAACCCTATAAGTTGATAATGTAATTCTTACTGTATTTTCCCGACCCTCTGGATAGTTCTAGAGCCAAGTCATGCCAGCACATCTGCCAGCAGTGTCTTCCAAAGCTGCTGACCTGATCTCCTCTACTGTGTGGATCTTTTCAAACAGATAATCTCCCTTCCCAATTCCAGGATCTTGGCTTTGGGTTGTCAGCAGCCAATACACTCAAAAACAGATGGCTTAGGATTTAAGGGAATAAACACCTATAGTATGGCCAAGGGCAGAAAATAATCAAAGGTAAGAATAAGAAGATGGTTTGGCAATAAATCCTTGTATATGAAGAAAGGAAACAGTAATGGTGATGATATTTGGTCTGATTCACGATTGTCTACATATTATCAGGTAGAAATTTATGTACTATGTTAGAGACCTAAAATCTAAGTTGGCAGTCTCCTTTGATATTTCTGCTTTTTACTAGATCTGGATGTCAGTTTTCTTCAGGCTATTTGATACTCTGTCTCTCTAATTCATAAAAATGTTGATAAAATTTGGACATAGAAAGTAATATATTAGCAAGTTTTATCTTTCGGATTCATTTGTTACTTTTCTTACTGCCTTAGTATTATTGAAAACTTTTTTCTTGATAAAGTTTTAAATTTTTGTCCTCT
>NW_011410269.1:0-515 GCF_000754665.1 Bison bison bison | reverse complement strand
CTGATGCTGAAGCTGAAGCTCAATACTTTGGCCACCTGATGGAAAGAGCTGACTCATTAAAAATGACCCTTATGATGGGAAGATTGAAGGCAGGAGAAGAGTACGACAAAGGACAAGATGGTTGGATGGAATCACTAACTTAATGGACATGAGCTTGAGCAAGCTCCAGGAGATGGTGAAGGACAGGAAAGACTGGCGTGCTGCAGTCTGCAGTCCATGGGGTTACACAGAGTTGGACACGGCTGAGTGACTGAACAAAAACAACAAAACACACATAAGCAGAAATACACACACACCTCTTATAAATATTAGCAAATTTATTAGTTTCATTCTAATAGTATTAGATATATTTTTACTGCAAAATGTATGCAAACGGCTTGTGTTTGATGTCATTGAATACGGTGTAGTGGTAGTTCCAAGAGGTTGTCCTTATACAAATGCAGTAAAAGTGAATGAAAGTGTCAAATTTAGTGTGTGTGTGTGTGTGTTTAACTCTTAATTAAAAAAAAAAAAAA
>NW_011410268.1:0-546 GCF_000754665.1 Bison bison bison | reverse complement strand
TTTCAACACAAACAAGGTGAATCCCACATTTCTAACACAGGTTGTGTTCAACCCAGCAGCAGAGATGAATATGTGCACGTGGCAGGACAGATACCATGGAGACTGCACTGACAAGATCCTCTCGTCAGAATACTCAAGTGCGTGTTCACTGGGCCACTGGAGACCACGTCGGCTGCAAGAAGGCAATTTCTGGGAAGAAAGAGAATTGAGCAGTGGCCATTCCCCTGGTTGATGTGCAAAGACATTGGACAGACTGGGGCTGTCCTGGTTGTGACCAGAAAGCAAGCAAAAAAAAAAAAAGCCATTAGCAATGAGAATTGTGTGTGAGCACCTAGGAGAAGACAGGGCCCCAAGGATTGGGGCTACAGGAAGAAAACTGTTGCTTCTGGGAATTGTGTACTTCTGGAAACAGGAAAATTCCAAACTAGCAGTATATGCACAGTGGGGGAAATGAAGAAAAGTGGCGAATATAACTCAGAGCTGTTACAGGAGCATCTTAAGACTGAATTTCAGAGCAGAACTGTCTCTTGCACTTGGGAACAAGAT
>NW_011410267.1:0-559 GCF_000754665.1 Bison bison bison | reverse complement strand
GAGGGTGGACACTGAGGACCCCAAATCTGCTGAGGACTGAAGACACGCAGCTCCTGGGAGCTCCTTAGGGCTCCACTCCCTCGTCTCCCTGTGGCCCTGCGGCTGTGGCCTCACACCTGTATTTCTGTGTGTGAGGATGTAGACTGGGGCTGACAACAGTCACAGCATGTGTGGACTTTACAGCGGGTTTGCCCGGGGTGGGGAGAGCTGTCATCAGTGTCATCAGTGGTGTTATCCCTCCTGGAGCCAGAAAAGACCAGTGTGTGTCCCCACTCTGACTGACGCCCTGTCCATATGACCCTGGTTTCCTGTCCTGAGACATCACCCCTTCGGGTCTGGTGCAGGTCAGCTCTTCCTCGGCACAGGGATCTCACCTGTGCACTGACTGAGTTAGAACCTACTGTCTATGAAAAGGCCTTCCCAGTCTGGCTTTGGTCACAGCAGTTCTGCACGAGCGTCTTCTGTGCCAGATCCCGTTTCCCAACACCTGAATGTGCTCTGGGGAGAGGCCCCACCTCACTCTGCCTTGGAACTTGTGGGGTCACTTGTGCCCGATGCT
>NW_011410266.1:0-608 GCF_000754665.1 Bison bison bison | reverse complement strand
TCCCCCAGCTCCTTCTCAGACTGGCGTCCTGAAAGAATGGCACCATTTAAAGATAGAGAAAAAAAATAACAGAAAGGAACTGGCATAAAACCAATACATATATAACAAGAAAAAAAAAAGTTTAAGTAAAAGAGATACACAAAAATCACATGTAACAATTATAGAAAAAAATAGATGACTTCTTCAAATACTTTTCCATGACATTAAAAAATTAAAGAAAATAGTCTTAAAAAAAAATAAAGTACTTAGAATAAAAGAGAAAGGCTTAAAGAAGATAAGCCAATAGAAGGATATTATAAATGAGCTGGCAGATTCAGCAAGGAAACAGTGACTTATCCAGATATAAAGACCACTTTAGAAGCAGAAATTTTCATAATAGATACCACCAAAAATATAGACCGACTTAGGGAGGTCAGTCTTAAGAAAATTAAGTAAAATGATTAAGAGTAAAGAATTAAAATTCATTAGAAAAAATAATTTTAAAGAAATTAAAATAGATATGTAAGACAACTAAGATCCCACAAGTACATAAAATAATGTTCTCTATGAAGAAAAGAAACCAAATTAGAAAAAAATTAAAGTTGTATTAGAGGAAAAACATTCTCAGG
>NW_011410265.1:0-736 GCF_000754665.1 Bison bison bison | reverse complement strand
TCGTGTATGTCCTTGACTGTAGCTGTTACCATGCTTTCTCATACTTGCAGGGTCAGCTGCCTGTCTCCTCTACCACACTGAACTTCATGTTGTCAGGGGCGTCTCCCTGGCTACTGTTCTGTTCCTAGTGCCTCATATAGGCCCTGGCGATGTGGTGGGTGGCTCCATGATTTGTTTGGATGAATAGAGTTAATGAGTTATTAGTTCAGATATAGAATTTTTTCTAATAGGGGAACGAATTTTATTAATTTATTTTAAACTATTAAAATTTTAATTTGGCATATAGTTGTTTTACTAATGATGTGTTAGTTTCTACTGTATAGCAAAGTAGAATAACATATATGTATATATATATACACACACACACACATATTTCCACCCCCCCTCCCCCCTTTTGGATTTTCTTCAGCATTTTAATTGGATCCAAGTTAATGACTATCTTTCCCCTCCTCAAAACTGCATTATATACTTGGGAACACACACAAAAAAGACAATTATTAAGTAAAATATTGACTTTCATGATTTTTGAAATGAGGATAGATATCACTTTGTATTTCTAATGTTGGTTGTTGATTTCAGTCACTAAGTCGTGTCTGACTCTTATGACTCCATGGACTGTATCCTGCCAGGCTCTTCTGTCCATGGGATTCTCCAGGCAAGAATGCTAGAGTGGGTTGCCATTTCCTTCTCCAGGGGATCTTCCTGACCCAGGAATTGAACCCAGGTCTCCTGCATT
>NW_011410264.1:0-518 GCF_000754665.1 Bison bison bison | reverse complement strand
ATAAGATGATCCATGATCATCTATTGAATTTACCCCCCAAAAAGTTATTAAAACTAATTGGTGGATTTAGTAAGGTTGGAAGTTAAACAATCAATAGAAAAATTATATCTCTACATAATAACATTAAATCCTCAAATTGAAATAAAAATACAATTTGCAATAGTGTAAAAAATATGAGCTACATAGGGACTAAATTTTAAGATGAACTTAGGCCAGGACTCCATTCATCAGTTGGCTCATGTGTGGCTCCATTCCAACAGAGGGTCCATGATGGTATTTTGTGTCTGCTGGTATCAGTGTTATCTTGGCCCCTTCTACCCAATAATCCTTGAAAACTCTGAGAATTTCCATTTCCCAGTACACAGTTATTCTGGTAAATAACTAGAGTGCCATTTAGAAAAGAACTGGGGAAATTGTTACTGAAGATCAATACAAAGCCTCAGTTTATGAGTGTCATGACATTGGCTGTCCTTCTTCAGTGGACACTGTCTCTTTTTAGCTCTGTGATCTCTTCTGAT
>NW_011410263.1:0-557 GCF_000754665.1 Bison bison bison | reverse complement strand
ATTTAGAAATGTCCTTTCTCACAAGACTCCTCTTTCTTTGTCCTTTCATTAACAAATATGAATGCGTGGTTTATGTTTAGTACCTTCAAATTCTTATATACAAGGGACTTTGGCTTCATGTTTAAATTCTCCTATGATGGACATATCCTAATGGGACCAAAAGTCTAATAGTTACTTGACACTGCAGACCAAGTTCTTGCAATGAGTGTCAGGTTCTGGGTGAGACATGAACCCTCTCCCTCTGCGTTTTCAGGACTTGTGGCTTCCCCTCACATTTGTCTTCATTGTTTATTCCTAATGTAAAGGGTGTTTTGGGGGTGGGATAAGTCAAAGCACACAGGCTCTGGTGTCCCTGCCTGGACTGAGTCTCCTGGAGCTCTTCTTAGCTTCCAAACCTCCCCAAGGATGCTGTGCTGAAGGTACACCCTTAGCTGCTGCCAGAGACCAGCATGGCCACAGATTCTAGAAAATGTGAAGGAGCCACTGGCTTTCTTTACACACATTCTCACAGCCCTGCTGACCTGGTCTTCTGGGACTGACCAGACCTAGGTCAGAGA
>NW_011410262.1:0-506 GCF_000754665.1 Bison bison bison | reverse complement strand
TTCTCCAGGGGATCCTCCCAACCCAGGAATCAACCTGAGTCTCCTTCATTGCAGGCAGATTTTTTACCATCTGAGCTACCATGGAAGCCTTGTGTATTTGCATATGTAGGATATGTAATTATGCATAATTAAATAGAAAAGATACAGTATTTTATATGTTTAATTTGCTCTCTCTTTCAATAAAACTTGTTAGTAATGTGTATTTATTTGTGATATGGGCTTCCCAGGTAACTCAGTGGTAAAGAATCCACCTACCAATGCAGCAGATGCAGGAGACATGGGTTCGACCCTTGGGTTGGAAAGAGTGACAACCCACTCCAGTGTTCTTGCCTGGAAAACCGCATGGACAGAAGAGCCTGGCGAGCCACAGTCCATGGGGTCACAAAAGAGTTGGACATGGCTACGCACACACAACCCAATCCAATTCATTTGTGGTGATGATTTGCTTTTGTATTCACAATTTTGCATGAATTTTAGTGCCTTCCTTTTCCCTAGTGTCTTCCTTT
>NW_011410261.1:0-533 GCF_000754665.1 Bison bison bison | reverse complement strand
TTATCTGGTTTAGGGATCAAGATTATCCTAACCTTATAAAATGAATTGCAAAATGTTTTTTCTCCTTCTATTTTCTGAAAACAATTGTGTAGAATTAGTATTATTTCTTCTTTACATGCTAGGAGCATTCATTAGACACTCCAGATTAGCCTGGAATTTTCCTTGAGAGAAAATTTCTAGTTACATATTCAAAGAGATGTTGTAATACTCAGATTTTCTAACTTCTTGTATCTGTTTTGGCAATTTGTGTCTCCTTCCCCCAATTTTTTTCTTGCGTTTTCCCCGACTTGTCCAGCTTTTGCTTGTCTTATTTATTGTTGGATGTGTTGGGTCTTGGTGGTGGCACATGGGATCTTCCACGCATCACGTGGAATCTTTTGTTGTGGCATGTGGGCTCAGCAGTTCAGGCATGTTGGCTTGGGCACCCCATAGCATGTAGGATCTTATTTCCCCAAGCAGGGAAACCTGTGTCCCCTGCATTGGAAGGTGGATTCTTAACCACTGGACAACTAAGGAAGTCCCTGTCCAGTTTG
>NW_011410260.1:0-598 GCF_000754665.1 Bison bison bison | reverse complement strand
CAGTCCATGGGGTTGCAAAGAGTCAGACATGACTTACCAAATAAGCACACACACACACACACACACACAAAGACAGCAAATAAGTCCAACAAAAATAATCATATAGGCAGTAATAGTCTTATAAAGTAGTAATAATTTACTACTGTGCTGCTAGAAGCTAAACAAAGCTTAATTTCTAGGCCATAAGAAGAAAAAGTCAAAGAAAAATTACTAGATCAACTGGTTCACATATTACTGAATAACTTCCAAAATATACATCTTTATTGTTGCTGTTTTATCCTTTTTAGAAGCCAAAAAATGGCCTGAGAAAACTAGAAGGCCTAACTTATCTTCAATAACTAGTATTAGCTCTTCTTTTTTTTTTTTTTTTTATTTAGAGAATACTTTATTAGTTTCTGTAATCAAACCCATGTAGATAAGACCTTACATATTTAATACAGTGTGTTACCCCTGTACAAATGGAAAAAATTATGTTTAACGTTTCTAGACCAATATGGCTGTTAATTTCTGTACAATGCCAACCCAACACGGTACAACTGGGATACTTTTTCCAAAGTTGACAGCACAGCTAAAGTTTCCAAAAATTCAAATTATATAT
>NW_011410259.1:0-575 GCF_000754665.1 Bison bison bison | reverse complement strand
AAATAGTTTTAAAAATTAGGAAATTTTTTTAATTTTAGGTAAACACATCAAAGTGAGAGCAACTATTAATTAACAAACTTAACAAAAGGCAAGTGTGTAGTCTCCTTGTTCAATGACCACCGCACTTACTGCATCCATGTCCATTTTTAATACATCTTCAAGTATGGAAAATAACTTTTGTACTGATCACTGGTGACTGTTTTATGGTTCAGATAGCTGGTGCTCCAATATCAACTGCCCTTAAATTCCCTGTTAATAAAAAACAAACTATTTTTTGCTTTATTCACTCAGAATCTATTTGTTAGCTGCTGTTGATTGCAGGAATCTCATAAGTCCTACTTCAAATATCATAATTCATTTTTCAACTTGGGCTAATCCCACATGTAACTTTGTTGAGGTTAGTTTTGGACAGTGAAAGGGGTAACATCTGGGCTAAGTTCCTCATTACACTAGCCACACAAGTAGGTGTCACTGCATCCTAGCCTGTGGAGTGCCTGCGCACATGCATGCCTAGTTAAGTTGGACTCCTTGTGACCCACGGACTGTAGGCCACCACTGCCTCTATCCATGGGATT
>NW_011410258.1:0-586 GCF_000754665.1 Bison bison bison | reverse complement strand
TATCTTGAGATTTTATCAAGATGGCAAAAAACATGTTAATTGTTAATTTAAAAACATGCTATGATAATTTGTTAATTTAAAAACGTGCTATATTGACGGCAAATCTCATCCCCAGAGAAGCCTGTGGGAATCATCAGAGAGGCAGAGGGGAACGTACCTCTTCCAGATCTCTTTGTCACACATGCACATACATATCTTTGTGCTTTACTTTATAAAATATTAAATGGAATTGAGCTGAATTGAATTTCACAATCCACCTAGTAGCTTTTGCCAGAAGCCTGATATTCGTTCTAGACTCCTTTTTTCTTCTTTCATTTCTTCTATTATTTCTTCTTTTCTTTCTTGTTTCTTCTCTTATTTCTCCCTTTCTTCTTTTTATTTTTTGTGTTCAACAAACAGCCATCAAACATCTACTCTGGGCAGGCGCACTATCAGATCCTGGAGAGACAGTGATGAGTAGGGTCCCTTCTCCATGGAACTTCTGACGCACAGATAATCACACAAGTATATACATAAAATGTGCTATGAAAGAAACCCATGCCTTAAAATCAGGGCCCCTGATTTAGCTGGGTAGTGGGGTGGGATC
>NW_011410257.1:0-546 GCF_000754665.1 Bison bison bison | reverse complement strand
GTATAAATATCCCTCAAAACTCAGAGTCTGAGAGCTAAAAGCACTAACTAATGATAACAACCCCAAAGGCCCTAGGCAGAGTATAAAATGCTACAGACTGTTCAGTTCCAGTAATAATAATTAAGATTAAAACTCGTTTTCTGAAAATGAAAGAACTTTCATTTTCTTCCTTTCCTATAACCATATAATGATGAAAGACTGGGCTGGACCCTTGTCTCCCTAGTGAAACACGGGAATCAAACCATGTAAATACCACCAGTCCTACCACCAAAATTCTCCCTGTCCTGCCCCTTTTTGAGATATTGTCTGAGTTATGTGTTACTGGGCTATGTGTGCTAATGGGTTTCTTCCTGCTGTTAACAGGTTTTGGATTTAGGGAAACGGAAAGAACATAATCAGCCAAATAATTTGCTGCAAGATAGAAACAGCCTATTTTACAAGATGGTGCAACAACTGGGTGAGGCAGAGGCTGCTGTCCTTAGTAAAATGGCAAAATAAGGTGAGCCTGCTGCAGGAAGCTGTAATTAAAATTAGCCTCCAGGATCC
>NW_011410256.1:0-816 GCF_000754665.1 Bison bison bison | reverse complement strand
TTATAAGATTTTAGTATAGGAAATAAAAAATTCTAGAGTCTCTAGAGATTTAAAAGAAACAAGTTGTGAATAAAGAAGCAAAACTGATATTTCTCATAAGCAGCACCACATGTTAAAAGCCACTGGAATAAGTCCTTTAAAATTTTGAGGGAAAATGCTTTTCAGACTAAAACTTCACACAGCCAGATGCTCATCACATGTCAGGATAGAAGGGCATCAAGGAATTTTCATGTCTGCCAGGGTTCTAAACACTTATCTCCCATGACACATTTTTTTGAAAAGTCCTGAGAAACATTCCTCAGCAAATTCATGAATCAAGGAAGGGAAAGGTGGGATTCAGGAAATATGGGATCAAATCAAGAAGTCAGTGGATGGATTTCTCAAGGTGTATGTGCTCGGTCACTTCAGTTGTATCTGCTTCTTTGCCACCCTTTGGACTGTGGCCTTCCAGGCTCCTCTGTCCGTGGGATTCTCCAGTCAGGAATGCTGGAGTGGGTTGCCATGCCCTCTTCCAGGGAATCTTCCCAACCCGGGGATCAAAGTTGCATCTTCTGCATTTCAAGTGGATTCTTTATCCCTTGAGGTAACAGGTTGGAATTGTTAGAGAACAGTAGATTATGGAAAGGTAATGGAGAGCTACAAAGCTAAATTTATAAATTAAAAATATTGAGATAGCAAACTGGGAATGTGTAAGCTAGGGAAATTATTAACAATAAAAAACACATATTTATGCATTACCTTGGCTCTGGAAGAAGTATTTACATAAATATAATGATGAAAGCAATGATCATTGATTTAATTCCAATTACTGGAGAG
>NW_011410255.1:0-515 GCF_000754665.1 Bison bison bison | reverse complement strand
TCTGAAAACTCAGCTTAACAATAATTTACATTTCATAATGAAAAATAATTGAGCAATACTGAGATTCCAAAACTTGACTGAACTTAATATTTTATCACTATGTGGGAAGGGGAAAAGAGGCATTTATGTTATTTAAAAATGTGTGCATTTTCCTTAGACAATTTTCTAGGGGATTATTTATGATTCATGATGCATACACTAACAACAAAAAATTAATAGAATCTTGGTAACCTTTGCTAGAGTGCCTTTTCTAGACACTTCTTCCCAAATAATATTAAACAGAAAATGAGTGCCAATGTGGCCTTCATCAGTCTCTACAACAGTCCCAGTCCCATCCAGGAAATCAGTCTTCTTTCATAAGGACTGAACACCTTCCAAATATGAAAATTAAAGAACAGAATTCAGATGGCCCAAAGCACAATGGGAATCATCCAATGGCCAAAAGACACACCAGTTCTCTTACCCAAGACCCTTGTGTGATCAGGCCACCCAAAATGGCTGTTCTCTTGCTCTCT
>NW_011410254.1:0-613 GCF_000754665.1 Bison bison bison | reverse complement strand
ACATGTCCTGCACTGGCAGGCAGGTTCTCTACCACTAGTGCCCCCTGAGAAGACTGATCTAAATATACATATAGCATATTTATTGTGTGCACTTCCCAACACAGGAAACTTTCTCTATGATCCAAATTGGAGCCCGTATTTTCAAATTTTTAAAAGGATCAATATCTTACTGTCATTAACCAGGTAGTTTTTAAATTATTGCTTATTGGAACTTTATCAAAGTTATTTTCATGGCTTTTTAATTCTACCAATTGCTGAAAAGGTAATACTAAAATAATTAATACACATTTAGTGAGTAAACAAAATAGCAAGTTTTGGCATTAAACTATTCAGATTTTATTTTTGATGCTAATTTTATAGTGCACATTGAGCTATAAGATTGTGAGAACAAATTACAAAACATGTAAAGGTAGTAAATATGGCCCTAAAGTTATAAAAACTTCAGCATAACTGTTATCTCATCATTGCTCACACAGGAAATAAAAATAAGAATCACAAAAGGAAGCTTCCGCTCTTTTAATTCCTACATGAAAATTAGCATACCAAATAAGTATGTGTGCAGGCATTTGTCTTTTCAATTATAAAATTAAGACATATTTCTTGCAACAATAAT
>NW_011410253.1:0-544 GCF_000754665.1 Bison bison bison | reverse complement strand
CATCATCATGTCAGTATTTTTTTTTTCTTTTTGGCCTGTATAAATATCTAATCAATCTGTCTTTCCCTCTTTCTTCCCTCCATCCATCTCACCGTCCATTCATCCCACCATCCATCCATTTGTCCAGCCATCCTTTTGATGCTATGCTATATTGGTTTTAGTCTCCAGCAGGCTTTCTTCATGTGCTGGAACATTTTTCTTGGCAGGTTTATGTGGGTCTTAAACTTTTGACCATGTCAGTCCTCTCAGAATTATTTTGGCCTTACTTGCATAATTTGCCTGCTCTGGACCAACCTTTATTTCTGGAAGAATAGGTTTGTCTCCTTACTTCGTTGGGGCAGTGACCCATAGTGTGATGTGTCAGTGGGGGAGGAGAAGTTCCCAAACGAAAGTGATGTGAGTGCACCCAGAAGTGCCAGCTATCTGCTGTACCTAATATTGACTTTCTCTTATTTTAATGCTAGTTAAATGTGGAATTCTTAAGAGTAGGTATAATTTAATCATAGCTATAGCATTTGTGCAACTGCAATACCAAAATAAATGT
>NW_011410252.1:0-620 GCF_000754665.1 Bison bison bison | reverse complement strand
TTTAACCTGTTATCTTTTATTACTTCTATGAATTTTCAGGTTGTCTGCTCTCACGCCTGTATCTGTAGATGTTCTTCATCACCTTCCCTGTTGCTTCTGTTTTGTAAACTTGATGTTGAGATAACCAAGCAAGTTAACACTGTAAGGAAAGAATATATGAATATTGAAGGAGAATTTAAGAATATTTCCTGTGTAAAGTATTACTTACACTTTAGCCCTTAAACTTTTGACATGTTGCATCCTTTTATGTTCTCCTTACTCTTCTCATCTAAATTCTCAGAGTGCACATTACCGAGTCCAGATAGACGAGGTGATGCTTGTATGTATTTAATGACAATACAAAATGTAGTGATTACAAAAATGGTCTCTGAAGTCACAGAACCCTGTTTGAATCCCATTGCATCACTTAACTAGCTTTGTTACTGTGTTCAAGCTGTTTAATCTCTCTCAACTTCAATTTCCTCATCTGTAGAAGGGAACAGTGAACCCACAAGAGACTGACCCAGACTTGCTTGTGGGTGTCCAGGAGTCTCTGGCGGAGACATGGGTCTGTGGTGGCCTGCTGCAGGGTTGGGGGCACTGAGTGTAGCAGTGCATACATGGGACCTTTTGAAGGAGGT
>NW_011410251.1:0-589 GCF_000754665.1 Bison bison bison | reverse complement strand
AGCCTGGCATACTGCAGTCCATGGGATTGCAAAGAGACTGAGTGACTGAACTGAACTGAACTGAGACTGATCATTTGCAGTTTTTATAAACCAAAAGTATAAGTAAAGTGTTAGTCATTCAGTTGTGTCTGACTCTTTGCAACCCAATGGACTGTAGCCCACCAGGATCCTCTATCTGTGGGATCCTCAGGCACGAATACTGGAATGAGATGCCATGCCCTTCTGCAAGGGATCTTACTGACCCAGGATCGAACCTGAGCCTTTTGTGTCTTCTGCATTGGCAGGCGGGTTCTTTACCACTAGTACCATCTGGGAAGGTATCCTAAGACAAAGTTAATTTTCTTGAAACTGTCTAAACTTTCTCTGTCCATACAAGCTTTTTTTTTTTTTTACTATCTTGTACTTGCTGTACAGAATATTTGCTTTAAGAAGAAATTACTCTGTTTTCCCATTGATAAGCAAAAATGCATCTCATTACTTTGTCTACACATTTAATCTTTTAATCATTGTTCCCAGGATAGCTCCAGCATGAATTTTCAACCTAAATATCCAATTTATTTTTCACACAGAAAATTGAAAGATAAGGAGT
>NW_011410250.1:0-691 GCF_000754665.1 Bison bison bison | reverse complement strand
ATTAATTTCAAACATCCTGAGATATTTGGGGAAATAAGACAAAAATTGTTCTTCAGTTATTTTTAAGATTCAGAAACATAATACTTCAACTGTTTATCAACCATAGGTTATAATACAAAAAAACTTATGATAAAGAAACACCATAAATATTACAAAAATAAAATTCTAGCCATAACTTACTGAACTCAAGTTAAAGAAGAACATGCAACACTGATTCCAAATGAAGAAGAGGAGTGCCATGGTGGTTTCTCGGTGACTAAACCAAGAATTATCCTAATAAATGAATTAAACAATCATATGACTCCTGTATTTGCCACACAAAGATCTGTGACTAATTCTCACTCCTCAGGTCCACCCCTGCACCCATTTCACATATGGCTGCCATCTTTAAGGCCCTCCTTATCACCTACCCACTCTAATTTGCTACTGACCCTGCTTCCTGGGGTTAAGTGTTACTGATTAAAGTGTTGTGCAAGCACTTTTTGCTGAAATACTCGCAATGCAAAGGATGGCTAAAGAAGTATTTGGGATTTAGGCCTATGTTATGTCTCTTAGTTGCTAAATTGTGTCCAATTCTTTTGCAACCCTGCAGACTGGGGCCTGCTAGGCTCCTCTGTCCATAGGATTTCCCAGGCAAGAATACTAGAGTGGGTTGTCACTTCCTTCTCCAGGGGATCTTCCCAACCCAGGG
>NW_011410249.1:0-549 GCF_000754665.1 Bison bison bison | reverse complement strand
GAGGTATTTGCATTTTTCTGTTCCTTTTGCCAGAATCTATTGTCCCCAAGTTGATGTCTACTCCCCAAATTTTATTCATTTTCTTGTTTTAATATTCTTCTTTTTTGCTCATCCATCATTCAGTTTCAGTCATTACTAATCCCTTACAGTTTCCTTGTCTTTATCACTCTTACAGTGCCCTAAAATTATAATAAAATATTTAATTTTTTCTTTCTTCCCTTTGAATAATTCAGAACCTGAATCCCCAGAATATGCTATTTTGTCATAATGATTATTTTAAATTAAAGGCACTTAGAAACAGCAGGTACAGGAAAGGGACTCTGACCCTCTTTTCCTCTTCCTGAAAGTCAGAGATAAAACTCCCATGTAAGGTACCCTTCCTGTACCACAAAAAAGGAAGACATTGTTACATCATCAGAGATGGGGAATTGAGGCTGAAAAATCTGTGCAAAGCAGCCTTGTTAAATTAACCCTCACTTCCTGATCACTTGTCAACAGTTTGTTATTGCAGCCCCAAATCCTTTATCAGTTCTTCACAAATGTCTTTTC
>NW_011410248.1:0-512 GCF_000754665.1 Bison bison bison | reverse complement strand
TAACTAAAATAGCTACCCTTGCTGTAGCTACCCCAACCACATAACCCTGTTTTGTCTTTATGGCACTTGGTTTTAAACATTCTGATATATACGTGCCATTTCACTAGTACCACTAGTCCTCATTCTAGATTCTGGGGATAAAGTATCAATAGTCTGCTGGGTCTTATGACTGCCTGACTTAGCGACACCCATTCCTGACTGTTCTTTCTGTTAGCTAAAGTTGCCGATAAGTACAGTTATTTAATTTCTGTCTAATATCTGCTTATTCTGTTTCTTAAATGTATTCACTTACCTCTCTTACTCAGCTTGAGACATCTTCCTCTCCACTGTACCTGCTCTTTTTCCCTCTATGTGCTCTATTCTCAGAATTAGATATAAGCAGACATTTACCTGATGCTTCCCATACAAATATAAGCATCTCCTTCTCAATGCAAACTTTGCCTATTTGCTGTCCTAACAGTAGGTCCCTCCAACAGTTGTTGTTGGTTTTGTTCAGTTGCTAAGTCATGTCC
>NW_011410247.1:0-531 GCF_000754665.1 Bison bison bison | reverse complement strand
ATAAATATATTTAGCATGTATCAGACATGAGTCCTTGAGGGCCAGAGGGTGGAATGTGATACACTAACTATCCACCAGAATACTTTAAAAAAAATGACAATTTTTTTTTAAATCAATTATGTTATTGAGATATAGTCATCATATAACATTTTGTAAGTTTAAAGAGTCTAACTTGTTAGTTTGATATATTTATATATTGCAATATGCTTATCACCATCAGTTCAGTTCAGTTCAGTCGCTCAGTCGTGTCCGACTCTTTGTGACCCCATGAATCACAGCACCCCAGGCCTCCCTGTCCATCACCAACTCCCACAGTTCACTCAGACTCATGTCCATTGAGTCAGCGATGCCATCCAGCCATCTCATCCTCTGTCGTCCCCTTCTCCTCCTGCCCCCAATCCCTCCCAGCCATCAGAGTCTTTTCCAATGAGTCAACTCTTCGCATGAGGTGGCCAAAGTACTGGAGTTTCAGCTTCAGCATCATTCCCTCAAAGAATCCCAGGCTGATCTCCTTTAGAATGGACTGGTTGG
>NW_011410246.1:0-614 GCF_000754665.1 Bison bison bison | reverse complement strand
TTTCTCTCTCTTTCTGTGTGTCTCTCTCACTGTGTTTTTCTCTCTCTCTCAGTGTGTGTCTCTCTCAGTGTGTCACTATCATTGTGAGTGTATCTGGTTCTTTGTGTATGTGTCTGTCTCCGTATGTGTATGTCTCTGAGTGTGTGTGTCCCTGTCAGTTTGCATGTCTCTGTGTGTGTCTCTCTGTGTACTTTTGTCTCTCTCTCAGTGTGTGTCTCTCTCTCAGTGTTTGTGTGTCTCTCAGTGTGTGTCTTGCTCTCCTTGTTTAAGTTTTTCTCCCTCAGTGTGTGTGTGTAGATCTCGCTCTCAGGAGTGTGTGTCTCTTTCTGGATGAGGCTATCTCCCTCAGTGTGTGTGTGCCTCTAGTCTGCCTGTCTCTGTTTGTCTCTGTGTGTGTCTCTCAATATGTGTGTCTCTCAGTGTGTTTTTTTTCTCTCTCTCAGTGTGTGTGTCTCTCTCAGTCTGTGTGTCTTTCTCATTGTGAGTGTGTCTGGTTCTTAGCATGTGTGTGTGTCTCTCTCTGCATGTGTATATCACTCAGTGTTTGTGTCTCTCAGTATGTGTGTCCCTCTCAGTTTGCCTCTCTCTGTGTGTCTCTGTGTGTGTCTCTCAGT
>NW_011410245.1:0-525 GCF_000754665.1 Bison bison bison | reverse complement strand
TGGCTCTGGGATTCCCTGAGAACAAACTGCTCCTGTCTTTCTCCTTGACCTGCAGTCCTTCCTGGGAAAACGTAGGACAGACACTTGCCCTCCTATCTTTATGTCGTATCTGTAAATGAAAATGAAGTTCTTACTTTTCTCATTCACAAGATGGTTGTGAAGATCCTCTGAAAAAAACTGATCAGGAAGAGCAGTGAAATGATAACCCGAGTCTCTGTGATACAGACGTTACCCTCCTAACCCATCCCTCAAAGACACACCTGGGCCAGCTGCCCTGGGTGACAAGGTGGGGAGGCCCTGGGGCGGTGAGCATGGGATGTAGGTTCTGGTGCTGAGAGGACCCAGAACAACCAATGTTAACTCAGACAGGCATCTTAACTTCTCATCTCAGCTCCTTTTTGGTCAAAATTTCCATCAATTCTAGTTACTGCCTGCAAGTTATTCTTGCCAATCTTTCTATTTGTTAAACCAGCCTGTAAAATTCAGACATAAATTTCTTCTTAGAATTGTCTAAAAATGTTCCTG
>NW_011410244.1:0-517 GCF_000754665.1 Bison bison bison | reverse complement strand
TCAGAACCAGAGAGACAGCATCCAGCTGTGTCTGATTCAGGACACTTCAGCTCCTTGGCCATCCCTGGGCTGAGCTGAGGCCCAGGCTGCTGCTCCTGCCTTTCCTGTGTCTGCCTCTCAGGCTCCCCCAGAGCTCCAGGCCAGCAGGAACTAGACCAGGACTCCGTCTCACTGCAGGAGGTGGGGCAGCCCAGGGGCTTCCTGCTCAGGCTCTGCTGGACCGTCTGCTGCTGCTGCTCCACCCTGGGTCCAGGTCATCGGGGGGACTGCCTGTGCATGGTGGCGCCTTCTCTCCCCTCTGTCCTCAAAGTCCCTCCAGCAGCCCATTCCCAGGTAGGGTCTCAAAGGACACAGAAAATCGGTCTCCCATCACTGGGGACACAGGGTCTGTTAGTTCTCTATCCCATTGTCCAAGGTGGGGGTCCGTCAGTGCATCTCAGCCCTGGGAGGCCCCCAAGCCCTCGGCATTCTCTCCTACACGGCGAGCAGGTCCTGCTCTGAGCCTCCTCTGTCCCCT
>NW_011410243.1:0-522 GCF_000754665.1 Bison bison bison | reverse complement strand
TGGACTGGTTGGATCTCCTTGCAGTCCAAGGAACTCTCAAGGGTCTCCTCCAACACCACAGTTCAAAAGCATCAATTCTTCAGTGCTCAGCTTTCTTTATGGTCCAACTCTCACATCCATACATGACTACTGGAAACACCAGAGCTTTGACTTTACAGACCTTTGTCGGCAAAGTAATGTCTCTGCTTTTTGATATGCTGTCTAGGTTGGTCATAGCTTTTCTTCCAAGGAGCAGGGTCTTTCAATTTCATGGCTGTGGTCACCATCTACAGTGATTTTGGAGCCCAAGAAAATAAACTCTGTCACTATTTTCATTGTTTCCCCATGTCTTTGCCATAAAGTGATGGGACCAGATGCCATGATCTTCATTTTTTGAATGTTGAGTATTAAGCCAGCTTTTTCACTTTTCTCTTTCACTTTCATCAAGAGGGTCTTTAGTTCCTCTTCGCCTCCTGCCATAAGGGTGGTGTCATCTGCATATCTGAGGTTACTGATATTTCTCCAGGCAGTCTTAATTCCAGT
>NW_011410242.1:0-506 GCF_000754665.1 Bison bison bison | reverse complement strand
TATTACTTCTTCATCCAGGTCTTAACTTACACTAAGATAAACATACTTAATGGAACATGGTTGACTTGACTAAATTAGAAGATGAATTTGCTGCCAGGAGTCAATTTCTCAAGTTCTTAACTTTTTTCATAAAGAGAAGAATGACTGCAAGTATTGGTTTTTTGCTCTCCTTAAAATGAAAGTTAGTCCTTTGAAAATAATCCACCTTTCAGACATCAGGAAGAAGCAAACATGCTGTGTGCCTTGGAAATATGCCTTATTAACTTATAATGGAATTACTCACAAGACAGCTTTAATGGCATTTTTGGGCTGATGCATCTCCTATCTTGCTCTGGAATGCTAGCATATTTTTGTGAGTAGCAGAGTCTGCGGCATTTAAACTCCATTTACTAGGGTTCTTAAAGATACTCATGTCAGTGTGAAAAATAGATTACTTTAAACTAATAAGAAGCTGAGCACTGTATGGTGAGAGGTTAGGCTGAGGCAATCATGCAGATTCATGAATC
>NW_011410241.1:0-610 GCF_000754665.1 Bison bison bison | reverse complement strand
GTTACAGGCATTGTAAGATGATCCTTAAAATCCCTTCGAATCAAAGACTTATGATTTTCTGTGTCAAATCCTTAGCTCAGTGCCTGGCGCGTGGTAGGTAGTTCAGTAATTGCTACTATAGATGTGCCCTGCCCGCTGAGCCTACGGGGAATGCTTCTCTCCCCCAAACTCCTACACTCTTTGTGTCTGGGTACTGTGTGCGTGCATGGGTGCTGTGTCTTCAGTCGCGTCCGATTTTTTGTGACCCATGGACTGGAGCCCACCAGGCTCCTCTGTTCGTGGAATTCTTTGGGCAAGAATACTGGAGTGGGTTGCCATGCTCTCCTCCAAAGGATCTTCCCCCACCCAGGGACTGAACCCAGAGCTCCTGTGTTGCCAGCACTGCAGGCACATTCTTTACCACTGAGCCACCTGGGAAGCCCTGTCTGAGTAGTAATATTTGCTTTTCAGCAGTTGTTGTCAGTCCCTCAGGCATCTGTGACTCTTTGTGACCCCCATGGACTGCAGCATGCCAAGCTTCCCTGTCCATCACTATCTCTCAGAGTTTGCTCAAACTCATCTCCATCGAGTTGGTGATGCCACCCAACCATCTCATCCTCTGTTGTCCCCT
>NW_011410240.1:0-561 GCF_000754665.1 Bison bison bison | reverse complement strand
TTCACAAACCCAGCAGTTAGAGATTGTGGGATGTACTGTAGGAGTTAGCCCAGGACAGGAAGGCATTGTCTTGAGGATCAAATAGCAGACTCAGGATATTTGGAGTCAGCAGAAGTAAGTTCACATAAGTTATCAGGCCCATCTGAAAAGTACAAAGTCAGACCATAGAAAGTAAAGACATAAAATGATGTCACTTAGTTTTGGTCAGGGTGCTACCTCTTAACTCGAATGTGATGTACCCACGAATCAATTTCTGGCACTTTGACAGCTGTGGAAGAAGAAAGAATAACCTGGTAAGGGCCTTCCTAGAGGGGCTCAAGGGATAGGCCCCCAGATCTCAATGTTTTTATGAGGACCTTGGTTCCTGGCTCAAATAGAGGCTTGTTTGACTCAGAGGCTGGGTCAGGAGTCATCTCCTGGAGTTCTGTTAATGTTTGTTGAAAAGCTGAGAGCTGAGTTACATAACTAGTTAATTTCAAGGCTTCAGGGTCTATAACAATTTCTGTGCATAAGAAGGCCTTCCATAAATACATTCAAAGGGGGACAGTTCGAGCCCTCATT
>NW_011410239.1:0-531 GCF_000754665.1 Bison bison bison | reverse complement strand
CCAAATACTGGATAACTGAAATGTGCATCATTGAATCAACAAGACAAATATAACTTGTGATCTTGTAATAGTAGTAGACTGACAGGTATAGGTAGATGCATGCAATTCCAAGACAGGGCCAAGGCAAAATTGTAAACAGAAGAAAAAATTCACAAGAATGAGATTCAAATGCATTAGAAATAGAGATAAATATAGATGTTGGGTAATTTTGCTTTTACTTTTCCTCAGAAACATCAATCTTTTATATACATTTTGGCACATTCTTGTACCTATAACATGCAATTTACTACTTGACCCTGTGTGAGCAAATAAAAATCAACATAAATTTTAGAGGGTACATGTAGAATGTAAATTTCTATAATCTATTTACCCTAACAAATATTTGATCATCCTATTCAATTAAATAGCCATTCTTACTTTTAAATGTAAATATGCACAATTTTTTGTTTTTACTTAAATTTATAATATAATGTGAAATAATACAGCTTTATAATAACATTTTTAGGTATAATGCTACCTTTCTTTAACTAG
>NW_011410238.1:0-646 GCF_000754665.1 Bison bison bison | reverse complement strand
AGTCAGATGTCACCCAACTTTGAAAGGTTGTATCTATACTCAGACTTCACATGCACATCATCAAACTTTATATACATGCCTGTGAAACCCAACATGTAATCAGTACTGTTTTTTTATCACATTGGAACCCTTTTGAATGTAAACAGTGAAACTTGTTTCTGAATTTGGCCACAAAGGGAGGAATTTCTGGGTGATTGAAAGCTTTTGCAAATAGATGGATACATGAATAGAATCATGAAAGTCTAGAAAAAGCACAGAGAATATGTGCCAATCATCTCAAACTAGTCAGCTTAACCTGGGTAACAATTTTCCTTAAAAAATAAATAGACAACAAATATAGTCATTGTTTTTTGACTACATCAAAATCATGAATGGTAATAGAAAGGCCTGAGCCACGAAAGCTCTAGTATCTACAATTCCTTCCCATGCCTCCCCCACAAACATCTGTGTCCCAGCCACAGTGGCCCCAGAGCTTACCTTGATCTGCTGGCATTTGATCCATTCACTCACTCAGAGTTCTCTATATGCCAACACTTTTTTTTCCAAATCCTATCCATTCTTCAAGATACTTTGCAAATATGAACTTTTCCAAGGCCTTCGTGATTAGCTGTCAGAAATATTCTCTTCCTCATTTGGGCGTTTTTTT
>NW_011410237.1:0-526 GCF_000754665.1 Bison bison bison | reverse complement strand
CAAAGGCCTAGAGGGGGGAACACACCTGGTAAGTTCAAGGGAAATGAGGAGCCTGGTGGAGAGATAACAGCAAGGAAAAGAAGAGAACAGTAGTTCTACAGGAGAGGGGGAGAAAAGGGGGATGACACAGGGCTCTGCAGGCTGTGGTGGGGACTTTGGCTTTTACTCTGAGTGAAACAGGGAAGCAAGGTAGTGTTTTGAGCAGAGGAGTAATAAGATCTTACTTCTGTTTTCAAAGGATCACTGTATCTGCTGTGTGGAGAATAGATCAAATAAAAACAAGGCCAGAAGCAGGAACATTAGTTGGGAGGTGATCGCAGTAATCCAAGAGAGATGGCAGCTCGGACTAGGGTTATAGTGCTGGACGTAGTGCGAAGTGGTTAGATTCTGGATATATTTTAAAGATGGAGTTCGGGTTTTTTTACAGACTGATTGTGGGGTGTGATGATTCCAACATGTTTGGTTTCAAAAACTGGAAGAGTAGGGCTGCCATATGAGTGGGGGTGGGGGCTAAGTCCAAAAGGAG
>NW_011410236.1:0-552 GCF_000754665.1 Bison bison bison | reverse complement strand
TCTTTCCCTCTGCACCTCACTCTCAAGTAACTTGCTCAGGAACGACTGTGAATAGCAACGTTTCTATTCTCCATTTAGCTCCATTTCTTCTGTCATTTAAAAAAATTTCTGGAAGCTTTTTTTGACCTTCTTTTCCAATCTTTCTTTAGACTTATTTGGTAAACACTTATTAATTCCCAAGATTTTTTTTTGTCTGTTTCAATTTTTCCCACTTCTCAGTGCATCTCATTTTATGAATAAAAATCCTTTCTAATTGACTTAACGACCTGAGTTCAAGTTTTAAAAATTATTTTCTTCCTTCAGAATTGTCCATCTATCTCTCCTGGTGTCATTTCTCATCTGTTTGTCTAAGTCATCTTTTCCACATTGTGATCGTTTCCATGTATCTAATCCTGGATGACCCATTCATATTTAAGAGGGAGTAGAGTTGACTAGTAAGCTGCCCTGTAGAGTGCTTGCCTGACGACCCCTAAATTCCAGAATACAGAAATATTTTTTCTGGAGTCTCTGAATTAAGATTTTCCTCCGTCTGGTGTGGATTTGGGTGAATAT
>NW_011410235.1:0-563 GCF_000754665.1 Bison bison bison | reverse complement strand
TGGGACCTGGAGCAGTTGCCCCCGATACACGTGAGGACATGGAGGGTGAGTGGGTGGGGGCCGTGATGGAGACGAGGTTGCGGGGGTGGGGAATGGCCCGGAAAGTGCTCGAACCCGGCCACCTGGGCTCTGGGTGCTGCTGGAGGCCCACCCCCACCTTCGCCCCCGCCTAGAGCTCAGGTCTCTTCTAGAAGCCGATGCCCCGCCTACAGTGGCCTGGACGTCCCCTCCCCATAGCAGCCCACGGGCCCTTCCCAGGGAGGCCACACCCACCCCAGAGCAGACCGCACCCCTTTCTGGAGCAGGCCTCGCCCCTCTTCAGAGCAGGCCACACCCCCTCCCAGGATAGTCCGGGTTCAGTGGAACGGGTGGCTGAGTTTATTTTTTGGGCTCCAAAATCACTGCAGATGGTGACTGCAACCATGAAATTAAAAGGCGCTTACTCCTTAGAAGGAAAGTTATGACCAACGTAGACAGTATATTAAAAAGCAGAGACATTACTTTGCCAACAAAGGTCCATCTAGTCAAGGCTGTGGTTTTTCCGGTAGTCATGTATGGATGTG
>NW_011410234.1:0-554 GCF_000754665.1 Bison bison bison | reverse complement strand
GGCTGAGCTGATTGGCTGCAGGAGGTGAAACATCCAGACAAGTCATGACACTCACCACCCTGGGTTTGCTATGTATTTTGTGAATATTTTCCAGCAACAAGGCAAAGAGTCATGAAAAGGCTAGTGGACACTGTACTGGGGCTTTTGTTTGCCCAGGTTTGCTGTGAGTTGGGGCTGCCCCACAGGGGAATCTGAAGGAATGAGCAGCTTCTCTTTTGTTGAAGGAGGGAGAGGAGCTGACAAGTCCTGCAGACTTTCTATCCTTATCATTTATGGGGTTGGGGGTGTACTTTCTGGGTTTTGCAGGAGCTCTATGACCCTCACCTGTGACTGTTTCTCTCCTTCTCATCAGGTGTGAGAGGGATGGATGTGGCGCAGAGTCCCCCAGCCCTGAGTCTCCAGGAGGGAGCCAGCTCTATTCTGCAGTGTAACTTCTCCACCTTTGCAGACAGTGTGCAGTGGTATCTTCAGAACCCCCGGGGCCGCCTCATCCACCTGTTTTACGTTCCTTCAGGGACAAAGCGAGATGGCAGATTAAACGCCACGACAGTCCC
>NW_011410233.1:0-618 GCF_000754665.1 Bison bison bison | reverse complement strand
TATTTCACTCCTACACCCATCCCTTTCCCCTCTAGAAACCAGTAGTTTATGCCCTATATCTATGAGTCTGTTTCAGTTCTGTTAGTTTTGCATTTTAGAATCCATGTACAAGTGAAAACATACAGTATTTGTCTTCTCTGTCTGACTTATTTTGCTAAGTATAATACCCTCCAGGTTTTTCATGTTGTCTCATGTGATGAGATTTTATCTTTTTTATGATTAAGTAATATTTCATTGTATATATATATTCTCTATCTATTCATACGGCTGAATACTGATTGCTTCTATATCTTGGCTATTAAAAATAATGCTTTTGTGAATATTAGGGTGCATATATATTTTCAAATTAGTGTTTTTGTTTTCTTCTGATAGATATCCAGGAATGGAATTGTTGAATGATACAGTACTTATATTTTTAATTTTTGAAGAACCTTTATGCTGTTTTAAATAGTGGCTGCACCAGTTTACTTTCCCAGCAAGTGTGCCCAAAGGGTCCCTTTTCTTCACATCCTCAGCAACACTCATTACTTCTTGGCTTTTTGATGATAGTGTTCTGATTGGGGTGAGGTGAGATCTCATTGGGTTTTGATTTGCATTTACCTGATGATTAGAGGTGTT
>NW_011410232.1:0-705 GCF_000754665.1 Bison bison bison | reverse complement strand
TAGACAGGGAGGCCTGGTGTGCTGCAGTCCATGGGGTTGCAAAGAATCGGACACAACTGAACAACTGAACTGAACTGAACTATGTGGATCAAGGACCCTGCTAAGCACTTGATAGTACATCATCTCATTTCCAACTTGCAACAATGTATTGCAGGCATTATCATCTCCATTTCCATTTTTATAGACAAAGAAACAAATTCAGAGAGGAACTTACTGAAAATCACATGGCTGGTAAGTGGGAGAAATTCTGGAGACAGACTGCCTGGGTTCGAATTCTGGCTCCTACTAGACATGTGACGTGGGGCAACTTGCTTAACCTCTCTGTTGCTCAGTATCATCTTTAAAAATGGGAACAACAATAATAATAACATCTCTTACAGCTGTTGTAAGCATTAAATGCATTAATATCAATAAAATACCAAGCAATTGCATTGCTTAAGAGCTATGTGGTTGTGCGTGAACTAAATGAATAAGTCAGCCTAACTCCAAAGCCCATGTTCTTGACTATTATGCTACCCTGGCAGGATGCGGATTCTCAGCACATGGAGAGAGAGACCTAACCAGCCTAAGTACTAGGAAGTAGCTAAGATATTAGGCAACTAATCATCCATTCATTCACTTATTCACAGATATTTACTGCTGCTGCTGCTGCTAAGTCACTTCAGTTGTTTCCGACTCTGTGCGACCCCATAGACGGCAGCCCAC
>NW_011410231.1:0-559 GCF_000754665.1 Bison bison bison | reverse complement strand
GGGGCCCCGAGATTCAGGCCTTTGGTTCTGGAAGTTGGCAGATGAGGTATTTGTTTGATTGTTACTGAGAGAAGGGAGGTGGGAGAAGAAGCTCAGGGAAGAGGAGTTCAGTCACTTGCTCTGGTTGAGTGTGAGACACCTGGTTAGCATCCGTAGGGTAGGACCAGGTAGGGCCTGGGGATAGAACATTCCGAGAACACATAACTCACCGTGACCTTTCCCTCTGCCCACCCCCAGGATGTGATCTTCTGCCTGGGTAGTCTCAAGCGCTCAGGTTTTCAGTGTGCCCCTGAGGTAAGGTGACAGACATCTTTACAAAATGGAACAAAGTTCTGTTTTTCTTGCCTTCCGTTTTTCTCATTTCATTCATGGGCTGACACATTGCAGTTGAGAGTTCGTTCTGATTGGGGATTAGCTGACCGTGATTGCGCATGTGACTTCAGGGCAATCGTGGTTTTAGGTCACTCTGAAGCTCTCTGAGTTGTACCCTTAAAAACAGGCAGGGAGGCTGATGGCTTGCTTTCTCCTGCCTTCTTGAAAGAAAAAAGAGCACCATGGG
>NW_011410230.1:4898-5142 GCF_000754665.1 Bison bison bison | reverse complement strand
TTGTCTGGGGAATCCCAGGGACGGGGGAGCCTGGTGGGCTGCTGTCTATGGGGTCGTACAGATTCCGACATGACTGACGTGACTTAGCAGCAGCAGCAGCAGAATGGCTGGCCAAGTGAAAATAAAGACACAGGCTGCCCATCACAAACACTGTTATCTCATCCCCCTGGCAATAAAGTCTGGGGTGCCCAGAAGTATTCCCTCATCTTCTGGAAGGTGTCCGTGTGGGATGGAGCCTGAGCAG
>NW_011410230.1:0-637 GCF_000754665.1 Bison bison bison | reverse complement strand
TCAAATCCTAAAGCATGATGCTGTGAAAGTGCTGGACTCAATATGCCAGCAAATTTGGAAAACTCAGCTTCCGGAGTCCAGCTCCAGCAGCCAGGTATTCAACCTGAAGAGATGGATGGTGTCGGCGATGATGACAGCCTCTCAGTTTTCTTGGACTGCCTCTTTATTTCAAGTTTGTCGGCGGACGATGATGTAGCCTCTGACTCATAGTACGGGACTACATCTTGATGTAGTCTTTGACTCAAAGTATGGGGCTATAAGTTTATTTCAAGCTTCAGGTTGTGTTTTATACTTTGACAAAAGCATTAGGTCACAGGTTTGACGTTTTTAGTTTCCCCCACCCAGATTTACTGTACTTAACTTGTGATTACATTGTAACTCATGCTACATTCCTCAGTTTATTTCTTATCTTTCTAAATCCTGTTTGCCCTTAGCATCTTAAGATCATTATCTCCTAAAAAGGCTTCTAGCTATTCTTAATTAATCCTAAACCCTAAACTCAGCAAACTTCTTTTGCCATAAACATTCCCCTCACAAACAGGTCTCAGATAATAATCCTTCCAATGGCCTCAAGCTGCTCATCCTGGAACATTCTTTGTAAGGATCCTTGAACAGATTATTTGCTGGGCACAACTGC
>NW_011410229.1:0-555 GCF_000754665.1 Bison bison bison | reverse complement strand
ATGTAAGGTTTATGGTAATGTCACCCAGTACAATGAAATGTTTCCCTGATAGAATCTGCTCTTGTTCTTGTTTAAGCAATGACACTAGCATCAACAAATACGACCAACATTGTCTACACAAGGCCACACAACTCTCAAGATCTGAGAGCTGACCAGGAAGATACGACCACATGGTGCCTTTTACCCTAATGACTGTGCCAAAGTTGGCTGTTAATCCACCTTTGGTTGCTGTGGGTTTCATAACAACTGAGCCCACCTTAAAATGAATCTAGAACTCTGGAGCTGCTAGTACCTCTAGACGTGGACACAGATGCAGGGACCCACTTGCTCCATGACTGAGGACCATGGCTGAGCAATAAGTGCAGGTCAGGGGTCCAGAGCAGACACACTGGGACCACCCATAGGTTCCCAGTTTGGCTTGTCCACTTAGGAGGTCAAGAGCTTGGGCTGTTTTTCTCAGCACCATCTCTATTTGAGGAAAATAATTATTAACCAAACTTGAGGAATGGCTGAGTTGAGGAAAGAGTCAGGTAATATATAGACAATGTCCAGTGG
>NW_011410228.1:0-573 GCF_000754665.1 Bison bison bison | reverse complement strand
CACTTTCTGTCATTAGAGTGGTATCATCTGCATATCTGAGGTTGCTGATACATCTCCTGGCAATCTTGATTCAACTTGTGCTTCAACCAGCCTGGCATCTCACATGATGTTCTCTGCTTATAATTTAAATAAGCAGAGTGACAATACACAGCCTTGTCATACTCCTTTCCCAATTTTGAACCAGTCCATTGTTCCATATCTGGTTCTAAGTGTTGTTTCTTGGTCTGCATACAGGTTTCTCAGGAGACAGGTAAAGTGGTCTGGTATTCCCACATCTGTAAGAATTTTCCATAATTTGTTGTGTACCATGGTATGTATATATCACATTTTGTTTATCTATTGAGCACTTGATGGACATCCGTGTTGTTTCTACTTTTTAACTATCAAGAATAGTGCTGCTATTAGCACTAATGTACATGTGTATGAATTATTTTTAAATAAAAACTAGTTCAAATACTAAAAATTAATATAGCCAGCAGAACTATAGTCACTCAGAGGAAACCTCCATAAGACAGTGGAAAAGTAGATAGGGTGGGTTTTCTATGGAGAGTTATTGTACCATTAGTTACTTAT
>NW_011410227.1:0-531 GCF_000754665.1 Bison bison bison | reverse complement strand
TTTCCAGGCAAGAGTACTGGAGTGGGGTCCCATCGCCTTCTCTGAACCCAGGATTCTGGTCCTGTCCAAACTTTAGTCTTAGTAGATACAGGAAATGAGGGGCAGGTGGTGTGAGACATTCTGGGATAGTTTTGGAGTGGAGGGAGAAGGAACTGGTATCCTTGGTTGTCTCTGGGGAGGAAAGTCATGGCTGAAGGAGAGGATGAGAGAGGATGATGCAGTCCTTTGTACCTTTTGAATTTGTGCTTACGTGAATGTATTACCGATTCCAAAAGAAATGGAGAAAAATGAAGAGACAAAGGTGCATGTGTCTTCCTCGGTGAGCAGGGTAGGTAGTGAAAGGCACTCATGTTGGAACGATAATCTTCCCAAGTAGATTGGGAGGAGGGGCAGCTGTGATGGACTAGCCTACACACAGCCCCTTTTATGAGCCACATGACAGCCCTAGCCCAAATCACTCTTCCTTATCTCTACCAAAGGAAGTACAGCATATAAACGTAAAACACAGGCTCAGCTCCACCACTGCCAGCT
>NW_011410226.1:0-670 GCF_000754665.1 Bison bison bison | reverse complement strand
TCCCAAGTCCTAGCTCCATCCTGTGGGTGGTCAACTAGTCAGTTGTTTGTTTCTCCTCTTCCTCCAGGAAGTAGTTACATCTTAAAGGTTTTCCGCAGTTGTCATCAAGATGTGGGTATTAGTTCTTAAAAGGTCCCTGCTAATCAGTCTCCCTGGGCCCCTCTGTTACAGACTAATTGAGTGCACAAGCAGCCTGTGTTTGGCAGGCCCCTTCTTTATTCGAGGCTTAGGCAATTGCCTCCTGAGGCAGAGACTCTCCTAACAGTTTGCTATTCCAGCATCCAAAGAATGCTCAGCTGTTGAGTGAGGCAGAGTTACCCAAAGGGCGGTGCTGGACATGGAGCCGCACGCACCACAGGTGTGTGTGTGAGGGTGGGGAGCTCTGGGCTCTGCCTCCGGTGGGCCAGGTATTCCTGATGAACAGCGTCCTGTCTCCCCAACAGCAGTGTTTGGTTGGGGAGGCTCAGAGTTTAAGGGGCCCTGGACCCTTGCACTCCCAAGGAATACCCATGAAGAACAGGTTGGATCTGAACCGGGGCTGAGTGTGCCCTCAAATGATGCCGCAAAACGTGGAGGATATGCTGTCCAGTTAAGGTGGTCGTCCCCCTACCAGCCCAGGGACCTACCCTCTCCCTGCAGGTGAAAAGTAGCTCTTCAGGATCACAGAAAG
>NW_011410225.1:0-621 GCF_000754665.1 Bison bison bison | reverse complement strand
CAACATTGGAAAGGAACTATACTCTAATAAAAATTAACTTAAAAAAACTAAACATGCATAATTTGAAAAACAAAAAAAAAATTAGGGAAAGATACATCCTATACTAATTTCAAACATAAAAGTACATCATTAAAATTATGTGATAATGACTGAAGAATAGATGAGGCTGATTCATGTTAATGTATTGCAAAAACCACCCAATATTGTAAAGTAGTTAGCCTCTAATTAAAATAAATAAATAAAAATTTTTAAAAAGAATATATGAGGGAACAAGAGAAAAAATTATGAACTTTAAATAGTGTTGGGGGACTTCCCTGGTGGTCCAGTAGCCTGGGTTCCATCCTGATCAAGGGACTAGATCCACATGCTACAACTAAGAGTTTGCATGCCACAACTAAAGGCACTGTGCGCTGCAACAGATCTGGTACAGCCAAAGAAATAAATCTTATTGGACATAGTCAGCATTTACTCAAGTCAGCATATGTACCTCAATGCTAACAACCTAGGTTAGTAATTATAATATTAACACATTTAAGTTGATGTGGAATATCAGTTCAGCTTTCCCCTCATCCCAGAAAGAAACATAAGATGCTGAAAAATTCATAAAGAAAATTCTTCTCT
>NW_011410224.1:0-541 GCF_000754665.1 Bison bison bison | reverse complement strand
TGTTATTCAACTTTAACTATGAGTTATTTAGAAAGCCTTTTTAAGTTAATTGTCAAAGGTATGAATTTTTGTACATTGCTATTTATTATTGATTTCTAACTTATTGGAAAATGGTCTAGATGATAAAAATTCTATGAAATTATATCTTAGGATGGGATCAGTTTGACAACTCTTCATATGTGATTGAGACTAAAATGTAATCTCTCATCTGGGGTTATTTATCATTCATGTCAAGCTTGTTAATGACTTTCACTTCACAGCAATCCCCTTTATGCCTGATAACTTTTTTGCCTCAAAGACTATTTGACTAACATAGCATGTATGTATTTATTTACCTATCTACCTATCTAGCTATAATTTTCTTGGTAAATATATCTTTTCCTATTCTTTGTTTACTTTTGATTACTTTTTACTCTTATTTTAGATGTTGCTTTTCATCCCACTTGACAATACATGAATTTTAACTGTTAAATCTATTGAATTCAGAGTAGTTAATATGAGGAAAAATCTGGGTTTGTTTCTTCATTTTGTGCTATGTCTT
>NW_011410223.1:0-646 GCF_000754665.1 Bison bison bison | reverse complement strand
TTTTTTTTTTTTAAGTCCCTGTGAATAGCGTATTGCACTTTTGAAAGAACTTTCTTCTGTTTCATTCACACAAAATTTGTCTAGGTTACAAAATGTCTGAGATGACATTGTTTCTGTTTAAAATTCTGTAGACATTAATTCCTTGTCTTCTAATACCTCAAACTATAGAAAAGATGTTTGAGGCCAGTCTCATTTTCATTCTTTTGCAATATATATTTTCTTCTGGCTTAGGACCTTGCATATTCTTCCTTTCATTCTTTTAGTGCCAAAGTTGACCAGAATGTGCCTGGACTGGGTCTTTTAAAATCCATTTGACTTGGATGCAATGGGTGCTTTGAACCTACAAGTACAGGTTTTTTTGTTTTTTTTTTTCATATCAAGAAAGCATTTTTCTTTTTAACTTTGATTATTTTTTCTCTTCTATTTAAACTGATCTCCTTTCTGGGAAACAAATGATCTATGCGTTCTCTCCATTATGTACCTTCTGTAGCTAATATCTTATTGGTCTTCCCAGGAGGTGCTAGTGGTAAAGAGCCCACCTGCCAATACAGGAGGTGTAAGAGACACGGTTCAGCCCCTGGGTTGGGAAGATCACTTAGAGGAGGGCATGGCAACCCACTCCAGTATTCTTGCCTGGATAATCCCC
>NW_011410222.1:0-631 GCF_000754665.1 Bison bison bison | reverse complement strand
GCTGGACTCAAAGGCAGAGAAGAAAATGCAGGGTGGGGTGTCCTCCCAGCCCTGCTCAGAGTGACCAGGAAGAGTGACTTGTTTGTTTTGTTTGGGGATTTGATGGGAACAGGGACACCTCAAGGCCAAAGTCATGCAACCCAACTCTTGCAGGCCAAAGGAAGGGGGATGGGTATTAAAGAAAGTGCAAGAACTTGCCTGGTGGTCCAGTGCTAAGACTCCGCAATCGCAAGCTAGGCTCTCATGTCAGGATACCCGGTCAGGGAACTAGATCCCACATGCTGTAACATGTGGCTGATTCATGTTGAGGTATGGCAGAAACCAGCAAATTATTGTAAATCAATTAATCTTTCTATTAAAAATTTTTAAAAAGAATAAAGTGCTGGAGAGACACAAAAGGACAAATATATGACTCCACTCACATGACATACCTAGACTAGGCAAATCCATAGACACAGAAGGTTGAATAGAGGTTCCAAAGGGGGTTGCTGGGAGCTAGGAGATAGGGAAGGAATAGAGGGAATGGAGAGTTATTATATAATGGGTACTGAATTTCTACTTGAGATAATAAAAAAAAAATTCTAGGAAATGGACATCAGTGATGATTGTACAATCCCGTTCAGTTCAGTTC
>NW_011410221.1:0-519 GCF_000754665.1 Bison bison bison | reverse complement strand
GCAAAGAACTGACTCATTGGAAAAGACCTGATGTGGAAAGATTGAAGGCAGGAGGAGAAGGGGATGACAGAGGACAAGATGGTTGGATGGCATCACCGACTTGATGGACATGAGTTTGAGCAAGCCCCAGGAGTTGGTGATGGACAGGGAAGCCTGACGTGCTGCAGTCCATGGGGTAGCAAAGAGTCGGACATGACTGAGTGACTGAACTCAATTGACATCCTATAAATGCTCCATTTTCTATAGGAACAAAGAAGACACCCCCAAACCATAACATCAGCAGCATCCATTTCTAAACATGCTGCTAAGTCGCTTCAGTCATGTCCGACTCTGTGCGACCCCATAGATGGTAGCCCACCAGGCTCCACCATCCCTGGGATTCTCCAGGCAAGAACACTGGAGTGGGCTGTCATTTCCTTCTCCAATGCATGTAAGTGAAAAGTGACAGTGAAGTTGCTCAGTCGTGTCTGACTCTACTGGGGTCGCTAGGAGCCCACCAGGAACCCACCAGGCTCCTCT
>NW_011410220.1:0-524 GCF_000754665.1 Bison bison bison | reverse complement strand
CAGAAAGGCCTTCCTAGACCACCTCTCCACAGCAGCTTTCTCTCTCACCCGCCCTCACCTTCTCCAGGGCGGTATTCAATCTATTTCTGCTACACCATGTACCACGAGCTGCAAATATTTACTTCTGGATTTGTGAGCTGTCTATCAATCCTATCAGAATTCGGCTCCCTGAGGGCAGAGATGCTCTTGTCTTATTTAGCAGTGTTCCCGGGCCCAGAGTTGTGCCTGACACACTGCAGGAACCAGTTCAAAGAAGAAATGAACAGTGAATTAAGATCCTCCCTAATACCCTAAAGGAAATCAACCCTGAATATGCATTGGAAGCACTGATGCTGAACCTGAAACTCCAATACTTTGGCCACCTGATGCGAAGAGCTGACTCACTGGAAAAGACCCTGATGCTCTGCAAGACTGACAGCAGGAGAAGGGGGCTGCAGAGGATGAGATGCTTGGATGGCATCATCGACTCAATGGACATGAGTGAGCAAACTCTGGAAGACAGTGAAGGACGGGAAGCCTGTTGT
>NW_011410219.1:0-523 GCF_000754665.1 Bison bison bison | reverse complement strand
CTCTCACAGGTGGGCTCAGTTTTCCTTCTTTGGAAGCTCCAGCCTTCCCTGAGTGAAAGTATTTTGAAGAAACCAAATTGTCTAAGATTTCACTTTAAATCATGATATTTCTCAAGCATTAGAGAGTAAAGCATTCCTTTATGCGTTTATGGCTGGTATTCATGATAACACTGCACTTGTTAAAGGTAAAACATTTTCCAAATATTTTCCCCCACTTAAGGTTTTTTTTTTTTTAATCAGTCTAAAATAACACAGTAAAGCAAAATTTGCCTCAGTAGACTTTGTCTTAAAATTCAAACATAATGAAAGCATTTTACAACATATTAGAAATCTTGCTGCTGTTCACAAATTCCCATTTTATGCAAAATGGTTTATATAAACACAGTTTCTCTCTCATTGCCCAAGTCTTAAGTGGGTAAAAGGAAAGGAAAAGGAGCAAGCAAGTGAAAAGTTCAAGTCAAGCTGGAATTTTGGCAATTGGGAATTGCCAATAAGAGTATTTATTTATTTTAATATTGATTTA
>NW_011410218.1:0-674 GCF_000754665.1 Bison bison bison | reverse complement strand
GGTGTTGTCTAGGCAGGGGTAGGATTGAGGTATGTGACAGGGGATAAGGGGGTCGGGAGTGGGGGGGGGTTAATTAGTGAGTTAGGTGGGCAGTTCATGGGCACCTCTGACACCCAGGGCATGGGCTTTGTCTCACTTTAGTTTGCAAAACACAGGCATCATAGAGTAAGCTCAAGATAAATGCTCCCACCCTCGGGGTACAAAGGAATACTCTCGTTTACACCTAAGAAGTGGGAGGTGGAGAGCGGATTTCCAAATGGGGAAACCTGATACAGAGGCCCGAGTGGAGGAGGGAGCCTGGCACTCTGTCTCCTGGAGACAGAGGTGGGGAGGTGGGGGCAGAGAATCCACAGAGGCCCTGTTTGTCTCCCCTGGGCCTTTGGGGGCTCCAACTGTATATTCGCTACTCACTTTGTCTCCTGGGTGCATTAAGGTTCTTACTAACCAGTGTCCTGGGACCAGTTTAAGAAACTGGTTACTAAGTTCTCAGAGCTGGGCCAAGGCCCCCGAACACACACCTCCCAAGGCACAGAGTCTCGTGACTCAGTTCAGGCTGTTTACCTGAGAGAGGGGCGGGCTTCATCATCCAATCAGGCTGTGATTGTCCACGAGCGGGCGCCCTCATTGGCTGGAAAACCATCCCAGCAGGTGATAACTGCAATCTCGAATTGTCC
>NW_011410217.1:0-542 GCF_000754665.1 Bison bison bison | reverse complement strand
AATGCATAGAAAAGGATTTAGAAAGAACTGATACCTGTGATTTCTTTTAGAAATAGAACTGAAGAAAAGTAGAAGTTTGGTGACAAGGATAATTTTGTTTAGGTTGTTTAAATTATATACTGTTCAATTATAAACATGTATTATTTCTGTAAATAAGTACAGATTTTCTGGAGAATAAAATACACCAGGTATAAATAATATGCCTGTTATCAGCATCTTATGACTTTGATTTAATGTTTATGAAGAAATACACTAATAATTTTGCTTCCCTTATAATCTGCCTAGAAGGAAATGTGGGGTGTTACCTTCTCAAGAGACATATCTAATCTGTATAATTATTGCATTTCTCAATATAAATGAATAAATTGTCCTCTTTTATATCTTTCAGTCTTATGATATAATCATCAAAATTTCACCTCCTGTATTTGGATGGATTCTGGGACATGACCAGTAGATCTCTAAATTTGAAGACCCCAGCCTGGATTGTGGTGACCTCACCAAAGCAAATAATGCCTGTGAGGTGGTCCTGCAGCAGCCAGTCA
>NW_011410216.1:0-593 GCF_000754665.1 Bison bison bison | reverse complement strand
TTATGAAAAGTAATTAACATTTGAAAATACTAAACTCCTCCCTCATCTCCTTAATCTAATTTAATCAACCTTCACTAGACATTTCTCTTATGCATAAAGGAAAAATGATATATATTTTTAAAAATGAGTTGCACTTAAACTCCCTTACTACATAAAACAGTAAAGAACATACATGTTTTGTTCCCTCCACCCTACTACTCTCTACTGCTTAGGATCTTCACAGCTCTGTTCCAACACAAAAGGGAAGAAAGTGTAGGGGCCTCCCTCCCTAGATGTGGGAGGAGCTGCAGGACTTGGCCCTGGAAGGGGCACTGGCTTCAGCCATTGTTGGAGCCCTGGCCGGGCCTCTCAGCCCTGCTCTCTCCGCCTCATCTCTCAGAGACTCGTCATAGAGGTCTGGGAAGGAAGTCCGGACGGTATCTTGGATCTTCACCAGCACCTCCAACACCTTCATCTTACTGGTTTCAAACAAACGCTTGGGCCCCACACTAACTCGTAGTGTGGAGGATTGCCATTGGGCACCTGTCGGTACTTCAGGTACTTCTTCTGCACCAGATCTTTGGTGATGAGCTTTCTGAGCTCCCCAAAGATAC
>NW_011410215.1:0-578 GCF_000754665.1 Bison bison bison | reverse complement strand
TGGCAGTAGAAATACAAATCCACATGAGCAGACAATACCTACCATAAAAGCCAGGTGAAAAAGGATTCACGTGAACCCCCAAATGCAAGTGGGTTGGCATGAGTTACATACAATGACCATGCTGCTAGAGATCAGAAACTACACAGGTGGAAATGCAAGGAAATCAAAGGGACTTCTGACAGGTTTGGAAGCTAAAAACCTCAAAATTGCTCCCATATTTTCATAGGAAAGTGCAACTGTCTGGTCTGAGAACAGAAAAACTTGAAGAGCGTTTGGTAACCTTCAATTTGTCAGTGAGTGTTAGCATGGATTGTATGGCAGAGACCACATTTCCTGAGTGACAATAATAATCTTTACTGTTTCCCTTAAAAGTGGTTAGCATTGAGGACTTCCCTGGTGGCCCAGTGGCTAAGACTTCATGCTCCCAATGCAGGGGGCCTGGGTTCAATCCCTGGCTGGGGAACTAGACCCCATATGCAGCAACTAAGAGTTCACACGTGGGCAAATAAAAATCCTGGATACCAAAATTAAGACCCAGCACACACACACACAAAAGGGCAGATCAGCACAAAATTTTT
>NW_011410214.1:0-532 GCF_000754665.1 Bison bison bison | reverse complement strand
TTCTGTGTGTGTGTCCTGGGTTATGATACAAAGCACATTTATTCTTACGGGCCCAGTCAAAAAAGTTTGAAAGGACCTCTGAGGGTCCTGCACCCACCAGCCGGGGCCTCCAATGTTCAGGCCGGGTGACACTGGCTACCAGCTGCCCCGGGAACTCCCGAGGGTGCAGGGCTCCCTCCAGGCCCCTGCCCGTTGCCAGAAGCTGCTTGGAAACTGGGACCACAGAGTGGAAACGAGGGGAGATGGCAAGTAATGCTGAAGCCTGGAGGAGATGGGACTCGGACAAGACTATCTGTCGACGTGGTGCAGTCCTGGACTCCTGCTCCCAGCCCCTCCCTAGCTTTCCTACCCCCCAGCTCAGGAGGGGTGCAGGCGCCTCTGCCAAAGCCGCCTTCTCCCCTCAAGGACTCTGGCCCCGTGATGGCACAGGCTGGTTGCCATGGAGACATCAGGTAATGAACCAGCCCCGAGGGAAATCACAGGCTGCTCTTCACCCAGCTGGGACCAGAGGCCACGTCACCACAGGCAACTG
>NW_011410213.1:0-680 GCF_000754665.1 Bison bison bison | reverse complement strand
TTCTCAAATGTTTTTTTTTCACTTGACACCATAATTCTTCAGTGGAAAAATTTTTAACAAGCGGATTCACTTTAGGTTTGTTTCATGTTTATTTGAGGCCCATTTGCTGTTTCTTCTTGATGTTATATTTTCAAAGCATTTTTCTGGTAACTAGTAAATAGATGTAGACTGTTTTGATGAGTACTTAGGAAGAATGCCAGTGATCTTTTATATTAAGAGTGATGACCTAATTTAAGCAGTTAGTCTATATTCCATTTTCCTCTCTTTTATGTGATCTGGTAACTAGTGAGCAATGAGGTGATCTGATGATGTTTGCCTCAGGTCTAGAATCTGAGCAACAGTGACCTCTGAAATGATTGGCCAAATTGGGTGTGTGACTGTGTGTGGCAGTTCTTCTTGGAGGGAGAGCCCAGGTGTTATTAGAATTTGAAATGGGTCCCAGTTTTGCAAAATGAAAAAGGACAACAGTCGGATGGAGGCAGGAACATATGCTTAGAGTTAGATTATCAGCAGATGTCTTCTGTGAATAAGGGTTAATCTGCAGGGAGGCCTCCCACCTCCACTGGCTTCCCCGTGTCCTCAGGGCAGCATCCTGACTCCTCAGGTGGCTCCACAGCCCTTTGTCACCCTCAGGTCACTGCCAGTGTCTCCAGCCTCATCCTTGGAGCTGACCCCGTTCT
>NW_011410212.1:0-539 GCF_000754665.1 Bison bison bison | reverse complement strand
GACCATAAATATGTGGGTTTATTTCTCAGTTCACTTTTGTTCCATTGATCTTTATGTCTTTACCATACTTTTTTGTTTGATGTAACTTTGTAGTATTGTCTGTAGGCCAGAAGGTTATGTCTCAAGCTTTCTTTTATTTAACTCAAGATTACTTTGGCAATTCTGGGTCTTTTTGTGGTTCGTATCATTTTTAAGATTATTTGTTTTAGTTCTGTGAAAAATGTCATGGGTAATTTGATAAAGATTGCATGAAATTTGTAGATTGCTTTGGGTAGTATGGCCATCTTAACAATATTAATTCTTATAATCCAAGATCATGCAATGTTTTACCATTTCTTTGAATCATCTTCAATTTCCTTTATCAATGTTTTATAGTTTTCAGTGCATAAGTCTTTCACCTGCTTGGTCAGGTTTTTCCATAAGTGTTTTTGTGTTTTTTTGGGGGGGAGGGGGGCACAATTTAAAGAGATTAAAAAAAAAAAAAAGACTGTCTTCTTCTGATATTTTACTGTTAGTGAAAAAAATGCAACCAATTTCTG
>NW_011410211.1:0-569 GCF_000754665.1 Bison bison bison | reverse complement strand
CATCAATTCTCTCGGCTAAGGATGGATATAAAATTGCTCATGTGGAATCTTTGTTGGCATGATCCTTTTGTGAAGGACAGTGCTTACTCCACAGAGTTTGGGGTTTCAGGGTTCTGATTTTAAAGGGTCTTCACGTAGCTACATCATCGTTGCCACGTTTAGTGTTGATTCAGCATCTCTAGGTCGCAGCCTGGTGACTTCTGGAGCCCGTCAGACTTCTCCAGCCTCCTCCCCTGATTTCTTCAGGGGCTTTAGTGACGCTGAATTGCTGGTGGTTCCATGCTAAGAATCACTGGCTTCCCCTCTTTCTTTTATTCTTATCCTTTGACCTGAGAACTCCCATGCCTGTTTCAGGCTCAGTTCTGTATTATCCCTTCAGGAAGTCCTCTCTCTCCTAAGCACCTGTTCTGGGCCTCATCCACACTGCACACACTGCATTATATCATCTTATGCTGATGGGCTGTCAGAAATAGTCTTACTGGGATGAACCCAACTGCTCACCTTCTTCATGCCTCATTGGAGACAGTCGCACAAGGCCCAGTGGAGGTCCCATAAACTCCTGCTTACTT
>NW_011410210.1:0-586 GCF_000754665.1 Bison bison bison | reverse complement strand
ATTATTTTACCTGCATCTCCTCCATATTTATATAATGTGCTCTCACAATATTTACTTTCAAAATATTTTCTAAAGTCATAGTATTTGTTTCTTTAATCTATGGTTATTTTTAAGTTAGTGCATATATTCCAAATATTTGAGAGTTTCTACAGACATCTCTTTGTACTAGATATTCTGTATCATCTCCATTTTGAAGAATAAATTCTATATAATTTCAGTTTTCTTAAATATATTAAGATTTTTATGACCAAACAGATTGTGTGTGTGTGTGCATGTGTATTTCATCTACACAGCAGGGTGTGGCTGCAGCTCAGCTGCAGGTTTGGGTACAGGTTGCAGGGGAGCAGCCGGCACTTGCTGCACAGATGTAGGTGGCTGAGTCGCCAGGCTGGGAAGTTGCGATGTGCAATGAGAGCTGTTTGGCACTCTTATTGAGGGAAACTGTGAAACCTCCATCTTCCATTTCATTCATAACTGAACGTATGGCTATCAGGAATGCAGGTCCTTTACCAGGATATTGCCAGTGCCACAGGAGATACTCAAACGCACCCTTCTCATAACTACAGTTCAGAATGGAAATCTCTCC
>NW_011410209.1:0-595 GCF_000754665.1 Bison bison bison | reverse complement strand
TAGAAGAGTGAGGACTTACAACTTTCTAGTCTGCCATCTTGCTGACATTGCTCCCACATAACGCTCCATTTTTATTAAATCAATATTGCCCTATTTCTCCCTTGGCATTTAACCTGTACCCTCTGATCCCAGATGGCTCAGTGATAAGTAAGCTGCCTGCCAATGAAAGAGATGCAGGAAGACCCTGCTTCTTGATCCCTGAGTCAAGAAGATCCCCCTGGAGTAGGAAATGGCAATTCATTCCAGTATTCTTGCCTGGAGAACCCCCATGGACAGAAGAGCCTGGTGGGCTATGGCCCATGGGGTCACAAAGAGATGGACATGACTGAACACACAGACACACATACACACACACACACACACACACACACACACATACATTTGATCCCTAGAGCCTGTGACCACATCTTTTTCTTAACATATGCCTCATTTTGTTTGAGAATACTTTTTCTTCCTTAATAAGTTTGAGAATCCCTGTGGACTTGCTGGAAGTTGATTCCCAGGATCATCTCCTTGTGAATCTGGGTCAGGCTATTTCAGGTGGAGCCCAGATATTTTTATTTTTAACTAGTGCCCTAGGTGATGCTTAACCAGA
>NW_011410208.1:0-507 GCF_000754665.1 Bison bison bison | reverse complement strand
TGAATTTCCTAAGAATAGGGATATTCGGTTAATAACTGTAATAGTACAGTTGTCAACTTCAGTGATTTAACATGGATAAAATACTTTTATTAAATCTGCTGGCTGTATTCTAATACTGTTAACTGACCCTCAGTGTCCTTTTTAGCACTTTTTCCTTCTAGTACTTTAAGATTTTTAAACATCACTTTATTAGGAAAACTTGGGAAGCTGCAAGAATTGTACAGTGAACACCCACGTACCTGAGAGAGGCTGGGACCTGGGACTGTTTGTTGCAGTGGTTCCACCTGGACAAACACCTTCCTGAACAACAAGATGCAAAGAAACTATAGGGGACTAAAAATAACTTCACAGTTTCGCAGCTGGGGGCAAATTATAAACCAATTGCCATTTCTGGTGTGGGAGCAGACTGAGGGTCCTGCACATGGACCTGCAATCTTCAGTGAAAGTTTTACTTGTGTTTTCAGTGTATCTCCATGTCTGCATTGCCCTCTCCCTTCATGGGCTATG
>NW_011410207.1:0-614 GCF_000754665.1 Bison bison bison | reverse complement strand
TTAACTTCTGCATAGTGCAGAAGACTGTTGACTTTAGAAATGTATTGTCACTATGTGGAAATGTGATACCTATAAAGAGTCAAAAATGCAAATATCATGGGAGAAAGAAGTGTGTGTATGTTTTTTTTTGAGGGGGATGGAGGGTGGCAGGAGATATTTTCTTGTTTTTACTGGTTTTATGGACAAAGAAGGTATTATTCAGATAAGTTAACTCTCGTGTTTGTACTAGTGTTCTAGTGTAAAATGTGGGACTACCAGAGGAAAAAATAATTAATTTCAAATAAAATATAACAATATTTATACCATACTCAGTGGTCTTGAGGAAAAAAAATTCATGAGAGAAGTAAAATAAATAAATGAGGAAATCATTTGTGGGTAGATCAGATTGAAATGAATACATCTTTTCCAGAATTATTTGGATGCTGACACTGGCCTTAAAACAACTAGCCCAAATAATGTTTTTCATTTGAGTCAAATTTTGAAATAATGGCTGTAATAAATAAATTTTGTTTTTCCTCTTTTTTTGATAACTCATTTTCTTTTATCTGTGGATCAACTGTATTCTAGAGACCAACTCCATTGATATTTACTTGATATGATATTGAAGTATCCAA
>NW_011410206.1:0-593 GCF_000754665.1 Bison bison bison | reverse complement strand
CTTTAATTTTTGTCAGTTTGATTACTGTGTGTCTCGGTGTGTTCCTCCTTGGGTTTATCCTTCCTGGGACTCTGTGCTTCTTGGACTTGACTATTTCCTTTCCCCTGTTCAGGAAGTTGTTCAGCTATTATCTCTGCAAATATTTTCTCAGGTCCTTTCTCTCTCTCTTTTCCTTCTGGGACCCCTATAATGCAAATGTTGGGTGTGTTTAATGTTGTCCCAGAGGTCTCTTAGACTGTCTTCATTTCTTTTCATTCTTTTTTCTATATTCTGTTCTGTGGCAATGATTTCCACCATTCTGTCCTCCAGGTCATTTGTCCGTCCTTCTGCCTCAGTTATTCTGCTATTAATTCTTTCTAGTGTATTATTCATCTCTGTTTGTTTGTTCTTTAGTTCTTCCAGATCTTGGTAAACATTTCTTGCATCTTCTCAATCTTCGCCTCCACTCTTTTCCCAAGATCCTAGATCATCTTCAGTATCATTATTCTAAATTATTTTTCTGGAAAGTTGCCTATCTCCACTTCATTTAGTTGTTTTTCTGGGATTTTATCTTGTCCTTTTATCTGGGACATAACTTTCTGCTTTTTCACTGT
>NW_011410205.1:0-556 GCF_000754665.1 Bison bison bison | reverse complement strand
TGTTGCGTTTCAAGTGTACAGCAAAGTGAATCAGTTAAAAATATGCATGTATTCATTCTCTTTTATATTGTTTTCCTATCTAGGTTATTATAGGATATTGAACAGAGTTCTCTGTTCTAAACAGTAGGTCCTTGTTATTTATCTATGTTATATATATAGTAGTGTGTATATATTAATCCCAATCTCCCAATTTATCCCACCATCTGTACTCACATCAACACATCACTGCCTGAGAAATAATTGATATCACTTCAATCACTTTGGCCATTTGGAACTTAAATTCATTAGGGGAGCTCCTGGGAACTGGATTCTCTGAGTTCTTCCACTTATAAATGTTTGTTTGTTTTTGCAGCCTTCATAACTAAAGATAAGTTTAACTAGACACAGAATCCTTTAGTCACACTTTCTTTCCTATGTCAACTTAAATGTGTCAATACGTTGGTTTCTGGAATAGAGAGATACGTCTCTTCCTCATCATCTGTGGCCTCTTTACATTGGGCTTCCCTGGTGTCTCAGATGATAAAGACTCTGCCTGCAATATGGGAGACCTGGGTTC
>NW_011410204.1:0-583 GCF_000754665.1 Bison bison bison | reverse complement strand
ATTGGCAGGCAGATCTTTACCACTGAGCCACCAGGGAAGCCCAAACAATAGTGAGATACCATGGGTGCTCAGTTGCTAAGTCATGTCCCAACTCTTTGTGACCCCATGCATTATAGCCCACCAGGCTCCTCTATCCATGGAATTTTCCAGGTAAGAATATTGTCTTATATTTTTGCCTTTTGTTTGCCTGGCATTTTCTATTCCCTTCTTTTATATACCTCTTCCTTATCTGGCCAGAACATAAACTTGAATCATTCTTTGGAATATGTCTTATATATAGTTGCAATGTTTTATACAAGAGATCTTGTATAAAAAGATCTTACAAGAGATCTTTATAATAAATTTTTTATATTTTGATAAAGTCAAGTTCTCTGCTATAAATTTTAAAGACAATTGAGCTGAGGTTTTTAGACATCTACTTTTCTCTTCATTGACATTTATCTCCTACCATATCTTTTAAAAACACTTGAGTGACCTTCCAGTAATTTCTTTTCTCTCTGAGGTGATGGTTCACGTACGAAAGGCTCCTTTATCTTGGCTCAGGTCTAATAAATTCTCTCACGTTGAGGTGTATGTCCTTTTG
>NW_011410203.1:0-706 GCF_000754665.1 Bison bison bison | reverse complement strand
TGGCGTGCTTCGATTCATGGGGTCGCAAAGAGTCGGACACGACTGAGCGACTGAACTGAACTGAACTGACACTATTTGCAAAGCAGAAATAGAGATGCAGACACAGAGAACAAATATGTGGACACCAAGGGGAAAGGAGGGTGGGATGGATTGGGAGACTGGGATTGATGCATATACACTACAGATACTGTGCATAAAACAGATAACTAGTGAGCGCCTACTGCATAGCACAGCGAGCGTTACTTAATGCCCTGCAGTGACCTAAACGGGAAAGAAATCCAAAAGCGGGGGATGTATGTATTTGTATAACTGATTCACTTTGCTGTACTGAAGACACTAACTCAACATTGTAAATTAGCTATACTTCAGTTTTTAAAAATTGAATACAAGCCTAATAATTTTGGACTTTTGGTCAAAGGTTTTCTCTTGAGTGAACCAGTGAACTCTTTTTCTCTTTGCTTTTCTTCTCCTTCCTGCTTTCCTTCCTTCTTCCTCCCTCCCTTCCTATCTCTTTCTTTCTGATATTGGAATTGGGATCCGGAGGAAATGACATCTTCACCGCCTCTTACAGAGGCGACAGTCTTGAGGACCTAAGTATTTGCACAGAAATATTTTGAAACACAGCCAAGAGTGTCATTCATGAGTTATTTGATTTGATTCAGGACAGCGGGTATGGTCATCTATCATTTCCACGGCTGAAAAAGAG
>NW_011410202.1:0-724 GCF_000754665.1 Bison bison bison | reverse complement strand
CTGAGACATGTCTCTGAGACTTGGAGGGGCAAGGAGCCTGGTCATCCACCTGATGGACTTAGCGCCTCACCTTCCGGGGCTTGCTTCCCTGTCAGCCTCTGCAGACTCAGATCCCAAAGCTGCCGGTCCCCACCTGGCAGAGTCCCAGGCTGCTCTGACTCCGCCTTTGCTGGGGGCCCAGATCTGGGCTCCCTGCCCACTCTCTGGCTGGCACTGTGGCCTCTGCTCACCCCAGGATTGCTGCTGGCTGTCTGAGGGGCCTCAGGTGACTTTCTGTCCAGCGAGGCACTAGCAGACACTGGGGAGTAGTACCTTCCTGTCATACTAGTTTGCAGGTATACCTGACCTATTCCTGGAATCTTCTAAACACTGAAAAAACAATGGTAGCAGTGGTGGAAGATTGTGAGAATGAAAAGAGATTCCCAAATCTGTGAATTAGAAATACATCCAGCTTATTTTTATGTATATAAAATTGTGGTGAAATATATTGGTTAAATATAATTCTCTCCCTCCCCCACACAACAGGCCTTAAGTATTCAAGGATAAGGGTTGGTAGCGGAGGC
This sequence comes from Bison bison bison, assembly GCF_000754665.1. Taxonomy (NCBI): domain Eukaryota; kingdom Metazoa; phylum Chordata; class Mammalia; order Artiodactyla; family Bovidae; genus Bison; species Bison bison. The sequence goes on along the minus strand of NW_011410202.1, from coordinate 161 downwards.
AAGGAGAAAAAAAGATATTTAAAAAACTAGAATTTATATAAAAGGCAAACCAATACTTTCATGGAAAGATTAGCTAGACTTTCCTTTTAAGGAAAGGATCTGTCTTCAAAAGGAGAGATTAAAAGCGCTATTGCTTTGGGAACAATCAGCTTTAAAAAGGT
>NW_011410201.1:0-545 GCF_000754665.1 Bison bison bison | reverse complement strand
GTGAGTCACAATCCAATAGGTTTTTGATGCCAAATATGTGCTGTATAATGAGAAAACTAAGAACTCTAAAATTCATGAAGCATTTGCCTGAAGAGAAGGTCTGGTATTTACCATAGATAGTGAGAGGTGTTACATAGCACTGGGGTAAACAGAAGTGGAGAGCTTTCCTCACCACAGGGTTTCAGGGTACTAGCAAAAGGGCCTATGTCTCAAGCCTGCTTGACCCAGGAAGTTTACTTATTTTCTTTTTTTAGTGGAGGGCAGAGTGGTGATGGAGGTGATGGTGGTGATGGTGGTGGTGATGGTGGAGATGGTGATGGTGGTGATGTGATAATGATGGAGTGATGGTGGTGGAGATGGTGCTGGTGGTGGTGATGGTGGAGGTGATGATGATAGTGATGATGATGGTGGTGGTGCTGGAGGTGATGGTGGTGGTGATCATGATGGTGGTGGCGCTGAAGGTGATGGTGGTGGTAGTGGTGCTGGTGGTGGTGATCGTGATGGTGGTGGTGCTGGTGGAAATGGTGATGATGGTGGTGGTGGTG
>NW_011410200.1:0-540 GCF_000754665.1 Bison bison bison | reverse complement strand
TGGTCATTTTGCCATTACTTTCACACATTTAGTTCTACTTTGGTTAGAAACCTCACATTTTATTGTTACTGCTGTTATTCAAATAGTTAATATTTGTTAAAGGGTTTTTAATGAAGAAACAGTATTATGTACTTACCCACAGGATTAATATTAACTTTACATCTGAACCAATTTATTTAAGATTTCATGAAGTGCAGGTCTGCTGGTTACAAATTCCTTAAGCTTTTATACATGTAAAAGAGTTTTTATTTCATCAGACCTTGTGAATTTCACTGTATTGTAGACTGTATCTGTCTGTGTCCCATAAATGCCAATGGAAGGTTTTTTTTTTTTTTTTAACTGGAATGTAGTTGGTTTTCTTGGAAATGTGATATGTTCACCTTTCTAGTTTTTGTCTTTTAACTATTGGTTTTTCTAGAATCATGGGCTTCCCTGGTGACTCCACGGTGAAGCATCTACTTGCAATACAGGAGAGCTGGGTTCGATCCCTGGGTAAGGAAGATCACCTGGGGAAGGAAATGCCAATCTACTGCAGTATTC
>NW_011410199.1:0-607 GCF_000754665.1 Bison bison bison | reverse complement strand
GAACCTGTGTCTCCTGCATTGACACATAGTCTCTTTACCACTGAACCATCAGGGAAGCCCCAGATAGTGACCTTTTTAATTACTTAAACAGAATTGTCATTAGTGAGGCCATTTATAGAGTTATGTTTTCTGCAAGATCTTTATACTAAATAATTGTCCAGTTTTTGTTTGGCCAATCTATGCAATATCATGATAGATCATGGTATGCAAATTCCATAAATTTCTTTTCTTATATTGAACTATAGTTGGGGCTTCCCACGTGGCTCAGTGGGTAAAGAATCCACCTACGATGCAGGAGATGTAGAAGACAGCAGTTTGATCCCTGGGTCGGGAAGATCCCCTAGAGGGGGAAGGGAATCCAGTACTCTTGCCTGGAGAATCCCATGGACAGAGGAGCCTGGTGGCCTACAGTCCATAGGGTCTCAAGGAGTCAGACATGACTGAAGCAACTCACCATGCACACGTGCAGCTGATTTACAATGCTTTGCTGGTTTCAGGTATGCAGTATAGGAACTTGAAGGCTTTTTGCTTATTTTATTTTTTTAACAGCTTGTATTTCATTATTCAGTTCAGTCAGTTCAGTCGCTCAGTCGTGTCCAACTCTTTG
>NW_011410198.1:0-547 GCF_000754665.1 Bison bison bison | reverse complement strand
TCTGCTTCTGTTAGGTCCATACCATTTCTGTCCTTTTCGAGCCCATCTTTGAATGAAATGTTCCCTTGGTATCTCTAATTTTCTTAAGGAGATCTCTAGTCTTTCCTAGTCTATTGTTTCCCTTCATTTGCACTGATCACCGAGGAAGGCTTTCTTATGTCTCCTTGCTATTCTTTGGAACTCTACATTCACATGGTAACCCGATAGTTAGCAGTAGTGATAATATATATGAGAGCTTTTTCTCAATGGTGTAAGCCAATTATATTATTTTAATGAGAATGCTTCTTTGTTTTGTGAATAAAAAACACTTTTTAGAATGCCAATCTGTATCTTACCCCCCTCCCCAGTTTTATTTAAAAATAATTGACAACAGATAAGTTTAAGGCATAAAGCAGGATGGTTTGATGTACATATATTTTGAAATGATTATCACAATAGGTTCAGTAACACATATCTTCTCAATAAAAAGAAAAAATTCTCCTTGTGATGTGAAATTTAAGATTTACTCTCTTAATTTTCCTGTGTATTGAACAGCAGTGTTATCTGT
>NW_011410197.1:0-507 GCF_000754665.1 Bison bison bison | reverse complement strand
AGGTCTCTAGGAAGGTGATTCTAGGGATTAAGTTGGACCTTGAGCTTCTGAACTCAAAGATTAAAAATAATCTTCCCTCCTCTCAACAATTAATACTTGGGATCAATCCCCCCACATGGGTTTTGTCACTTTCCAAAAGTGCATTTAAGTTGCTTGTAGGAATTTTTAAAATTCTCTTAGCAGCCTGAACATTCTTTAATGACAGAGCAGGTTTTAATTATCTTTATTGCTCCAGCATGCAGTAACTTAATGCAAGCTCATGACATGTGCTTATTAATGGTGGTAACAAATGCATGAAATAAAGCAGAAATGGAGTGGTCCCTGAGTGTGGGGCAACCTCCTGAATGTCCCTCAGCAAGAGTTCTAATTAAAGGGAATAAAATCTGATGGCCAAAGCCATGAATAAATGGGTCAGGATTTCAGCCAAGTGACCCATCGCCAATTAGGTGAAGAGGGTGACGCCCAGGCCAGGGACCCTAGGAAGGAGGTCAGCTCACAGTCTAGCCT
>NW_011410196.1:0-603 GCF_000754665.1 Bison bison bison | reverse complement strand
ATCAGTCCTTCCAATGAATATTCAAGGTTGATTTCCTTGAGGATTGACTGGTTTGATTTCCTTGCAGTCTAAGGGACTCCCAAGAGTCTTCTCCAGCCCCACAATTTGAAAGCATCAGTTATTCAGCACTAAACTTTCTTTATGGTCCAGCTCTCACATTCATACATGACTACTGGAAAAATCATAGCTTTGACTAGATGAACCTTTGTCAGCAGTTATCTCTCTGCTTTTTAATATGCTGTCTGGAGATGCTGATTTAGTGAGTCTGGAATTGTGTCCTATTACTTGTGTTTTTATAATTTCCCTCAGTAGAGCTCTGAATCAGGGTGCACAAGACCCTCCAGGGAGGCTCAGAGGCCACATTCACGTAGTGCTCCTACTACCTTCCCAACCCCTGACCTCTCTGCCTGGACAGCCTCTTCTGAACTCTGACCTTGCTTTATCTTTATCTTTGTGCCTGGTGCTGGCCTCTGATTTTGCTCTTCTGTGGTCTATCTATGGTCGACCCCAGGGCGTTGTCCTCTTGTCTGTGGTTCTTTCTCTCAGCTATCACTCCTGGTTCACAGCTAAATTTTCTTGAGCACCTCTGAGGTTTGGCTTTTG
>NW_011410195.1:0-555 GCF_000754665.1 Bison bison bison | reverse complement strand
TTCTTGAATTAAATTTGGACATGAGCTTTGCCAAAATATCTAATAGCAATAAAAATAAATGATATTTCTTGCTTTGCACTTACCATGTTGAAATACTTTCCGAGGTGCTGTAGATGTCTAAACTAATTTATCCTTGCTGTAGCCTTAGGCAGTCTGGGGTCTAGGTATTACTATTCTCCTCATCTACACACAGGAAAAATAAAGAATTGAGAATAGCTCATCCAAAATCACACCAATCAGAAGGGATGGAATTTTGAGGCAGTCCAGAATCTTCAACTGTGTGCTACACTGCCCTCAGTCAAAATGCAGCTCACAATGATTGATTCCCACATCATGGAAATAAATGGTGCTACGCCTCAAAAATGTTCATAGACACTTATATGGAAATGGACACCAACTAATCAGAATATATTCTAGAGGGCCCTGCTATAACAATTAATCCTTTGGTTCCTGGATCATGAGGCAACCAAGGGATTATAAGAACAGAAGCCAAGGTAACAGGGAGCTGGGCATTCAGAGAGCTTAGGCAGCAGCTATTTACCCACGAGCATATCA
>NW_011410194.1:0-642 GCF_000754665.1 Bison bison bison | reverse complement strand
TTGGAAAAAAATTAATCTCTCTGTCTTCAGTATCCTCAAATATAAAATATGGATTATTATAGTACACTTCTCACAGGACTGCTAAAAGTATTAAGTGAGCAGTAGTGCTTTCTAGTAGTCTCAGAATACTGTCTGACACAATAAAGAAAGAATATTCTTAGTATCAGACACTGTAGATTCTATACCCACAGCAGTGAATAAAATCAGTAGAATCCCTTTTTTCATGTAATTTTTAATCTGTGGCTTAAATATTACTGGATTTTTTATTACATATTTGTTTTATGATTTCTAGGCCTGCCTTTTTATCAATATTTTAAACCTCCAGAATTAGCACAGAGTCCAGATTTTGCTCCCAAATGTGCCTAGCAGAGTTGGAGGCATGTCATAGGAATGCAGTCAGTCCTTTGCTTGTTTGTGCTGGTGCCAGAGTGAAATTTTTATGGTCTCCCTAGGGTTCCCCAGGTCCGTATCCACTGTAAACCCTTCTTCCCCAGGATCGTCTTTCATACCCCTAGAAACTGTGTTGTTTCTGAGATGCCAGCCCCATTTCTAAGCAGCTCTAACTTTTTCACAACGAGTGAACATTTGCCTTCAAGTAATTATTTCATTTTTCTCACTAGGGCCATATGTCTCTTCTGTGAG
>NW_011410193.1:0-514 GCF_000754665.1 Bison bison bison | reverse complement strand
TTAGAAAGGAAACCAAATCATGAAAACCCTCCTACAGTATGATTTGTTCCAGGGTCCTTTTAAGGAGGGACGTACTCCTCATGCATAGGACTTTTTATGGCTTTCTAGAGTTTTCTGCTCCAGCCAGCGTTCTCTAGCCAGGTGACTTATTGAACTTGCTGCAGAACTGAAAGCATGAAGTCTCTTGTCTACTTTCATAATTAGAGGTGGTGTTAGTCTTCTCATTTCTGGCCAAATGGATCCGACCACACTTTCAACCCTGGTGGCTCCACGTCTTCTTGAACAATACCAGCTCGATTTATGGCTTGTTCCTTCTTGTACTCCTCCAGCCGCATTAAGGGCCGGAAGTAGATGGGGTAGAAGGCGGCGCCGATCAGGGAGATGAAGCCGCCGAAAATGAGAGCAGTGCGCAGGTTCCGGGACATGGCTCCAGCCGGGGCTACCCGGATTCTCCGAGTGCCCGGGACTCTCCAAACCCGGCTCCCGCCGGCTGGGCCTTGACCCCGCTCGGAAG
>NW_011410192.1:0-545 GCF_000754665.1 Bison bison bison | reverse complement strand
TTTCTTCCAAAGCCTTTCCTAACTTATATATGCATATTTTAATTGATATTTTCATTCTAAAAACTCTAAAAGAAAATATATCTAAGCAATTCTCTGTTCTCTTTCCTGTCTGAAAAATAAGTTATATTTATTGATATTTTAAAATGACCATGATATATTTCTAAATTTTAAAATGTAGTACTATAATACTATAAAACATGATACCATATTCTTAAGATACATATATGATAGACATATTAACATGATATAAATATATTCATTAAATTTTTGAAAGGTATACATCAAAATGGTAATAGAATTACTTTTCTTATTTTCCTTTTTTGTTTTATTATTTTCCATTATTTTCAACAAAAAAATATATAAACAAACTAAACAAAAAAACACAACTGACACAATTCTCTTAAGATCAGCTTTCAACATGAAATCTTAGTTTAAATTTATATTCAGGATATCATAACAATAGTAATTCAAATTGATTTTTTAATGTGCTCTACTCAACAAAGGGTAGGAAATTATTCAGTTATATAGCTATATAACCCTTTATA
>NW_011410191.1:0-509 GCF_000754665.1 Bison bison bison | reverse complement strand
AGACCTTTCTTGGCAAAGTAATGTCTCTGCTTTTTAATATGCTGTCTAGTTTGGTCATAGCTTTTCTTCCAAGAAGCAAGCGTCTTTTAATTTCATGGCTGCAGTCACCATCTGCAGTGATTTTGGAGTCCCCCAAAATAAAGTTTGTCACTGTTTCCACTGTTTCTCCATCTATCTGCCATGAAGTGACAGACTGATTCTAAAATTCGCATTGAAATGCAAAGGACCTAGACAATGAAAAACAACTTTGAAAAAGAACAAAGCTGGAGGACCAAAACTACCTAACTTAAAGAATCATTATACATCTTCAGTAATCAAGACAGTGTGGTACTTACTGCCATCAAGGAAGACAAGGATATCAATGGAATAGAATAAGGAGTCCATTTCTGGACTCAGCTGATTTTTGACAAAGCTGTAATGGCAATTCAGTGAAGAAAAGATAGTTTTTTCAACAAATGGGGCTGGGAAAAATGAATATCCACATGCACAAATATAAATTTTGATCTGTG
>NW_011410190.1:0-740 GCF_000754665.1 Bison bison bison | reverse complement strand
GAGACTAGGTCATAAAAGACACTGCAGCCTCCTTGCTCATCCTCTTGGATCACTCTAGAAGCCAGTTTATTAGTATCTTGACAACACTCATGTAACCCAGTAGAGGGGCCCATGTGAAAGAACTGAGGCTTTCTCCCAATAGCCAGCATGGAAACTGGTTTCAACAGCTATGTGAGTAAGCCATCTTGGAAGGAAATCCCCCAGCCTGTGTCAAGGCTTCAGATAATGACAATCTCATGAAACACTGAGCCAGAACACTCAACTGAATTACTCCTGGATTCCTTTCAGCAGCAGTATGAGATAATATTGTTTTAATCTGTTAGTTTGGGGTAATTTGTTATGTAGCAGTAGTTCATTAATGCACTGCCAACCTTGGGCCATGTATTTATCCCGGGGTGCTTGCCCATTTAGTCCAATCTAAGTCAGAATCTGCTAGTTCAGTTTAGAAAACATACCTCACCCTTGATCTGACCCACCCTCAGTATCAGATCAAATTCCTTATCACTCACCTCAATATCTTATCAGCCTTGCCTAGCCTCAGCAATGATCTTCTCAGTTGAGCCAGAATTCACCCTCACCCTTATGGCCCTCTTAATAAGTTTCCATTCACAAACACCCACTCTGTTGTTGTTGTTTATTGCAGTCTCCCAGTCTCTATTTGCAATCCCATGGACCCACCCTGTTCCGTAGCTATAAATCCTAGTTCGTGTCCCTACTGGAGTCAGACTTAAGCTCAATCT
>NW_011410189.1:0-595 GCF_000754665.1 Bison bison bison | reverse complement strand
AGGCAGGCTAGAGGATTTCCAAAGGAGTTTGTAGGTTAAACACTGTCACACCCAGGAATTATTAACTGGAGCTGTAAGCTAACTCTTTTTCAGAGAGAGGTAGTGGGGGACAGCCCCCGTAAAGTCAGAGGTGTAGGTGAAAGCACAAAGCAGAAAGTAGGCAGACTCTGGTTTTGGGGGTAGATGCTCAAGAATTTCCAGGGAGACTCCTGAGGCTTGATCCCGCCTTTGCGTATGCCAAGCCTCCTTCCTCATGACCTTTGCCATGGGCGGAGCTCACTCCCCGCAATCCACAGACTCCCTACAAGTTGTAAAAAGAAAGCACCTTTTAGACCAAAATATGCCACAGACAGACTTTGAGACAAACTGAGTGGCACGCGAAGAAAGGAAAGATGAACACACCGTGTAACTTTCCAGAAGTCTCACTCTGGCCTTTTAAGTAGCAATGTGTTTTAGTCTGAATGTAAATGGTTACCAGCCCCTGTCTGTGTGAGATGTATTTAAAGAGTGAGAAGGGGAAGGAAAGAAACCTTCTAATATAAGCGAAGAAGGAGAGTGGAGAGGAGTTAAAGGCTCTGGTGGCTGCCTGGCGGCC
>NW_011410188.1:0-512 GCF_000754665.1 Bison bison bison | reverse complement strand
GGAAGGGTTCCAGGACTGAGAATTCAAGAATTCCTGCCCTTCATTGAAAGAGAAGCTGCAGACAAGGAAAGGGGAGACCAAGAATCCTGAGAGCTGAGTCCCTGACCCCTGCTTTCCTCCTGCTGCTGCCCTGCACCTGTCCTTCCACAGGGTAAGGATCAGAAGTGCAGGCTGGGCAGGTTCTGAGAAGGAAGGTTTAATGAAGTAGAGCACTGGGTCGTGCTGGCAAAAATGCAGAAATATCTCTGCGGCTTAGTTCCTAGATTCCTGGCTTCAATTTCGTTTCTAGGGGAAAGGGAGAAGTTGTCTGGTCATCAGTGAGCAGTGCCTCCCTCTCTTTTCTGTGAGTTTTTCAATCAAAAGATATGTTTAGATTTGCCAGGAGGATAGAAATCCACTTAACATTTTGTGGGTGTGAATGAACTGTGGGTCAGTCATTTTAGAAGCACTAAATCTAATCTTAAGTTAGATTTTTATGATTGCAGTTTTATTTCCAGTTCATGACTGGGTAG
>NW_011410187.1:0-666 GCF_000754665.1 Bison bison bison | reverse complement strand
GTCCCCAGGGCATAACACAGATGTTAAAATGCTTGTTGAACGAATAATGTCTGGAATAGTGTCTGGAGAAACAGCCAACGTGCTGCCAACAGGACGAGAGACTGACTTTAGAAGGAGAGTTGGGAGGGGAACCCCTAGCTCAATGGCTCCTCTTGTTTAGTCGCTGACACCCAGTGTCTCCAACCCAGGGCCTAACCTGGCCTGGCACAGTGAACATAAGAGAGACACATCCAGCTCCCTGGTGAAAGAGCAGCTGAAATTGGGTTTGACTTCACTAAAATCCAACTCCCCAGAAAGAAGTAGCCAGTTCAGCCCTTTGGTCAAACAGCTTCAGTAAGGCCAGATTCTTAAGTGCTTACCAGATATCAAAGCATTCTAGTTTGTTAGTAGGCAGCATCTATAATGATTAGTAAAAGAGCTGTTTTTTCCCCTAAGTTTTGGGAGCCTCTGGGTTACAAAGCTCCTCCTCCAATTTTTTCCAGCTCCTCTCCTTCCCTCCCTTGCCAGTGTTGACAGTGAACTTGGTTGAGTTACATTCTAAAACACAGTGACAGCTGGGTACTCATTAGCACTGAAGTTTCCACTGGTCTCTGTACTAGGAAGGTGATGAGTAACCAGACTCTGAAATTGGAAGAGGGCAGATGTGTGCCCCCAGTCCTCATACTC
>NW_011410186.1:0-502 GCF_000754665.1 Bison bison bison | reverse complement strand
CTCAGACTCATGTCCATCGAGTCAGTGATGCCATCCAGTCATCTCATCCTCTGTCCTCCCCTTCTCCTCCTGCCCCCAATCCCTCCCAGCATCAGAGTCTTTTCCAATGAGTCAACTCTTCGCATGAGATGGCCAAAGTATTGGAGTTTCCTTCCAAGGAATCCCAAGGCTGATCTCCTTCATAATGGACTGGTTAGATTTCCTTGCAGTCCAAGGGACTCTCAAGAGTCTTCTCCAACACCTATTACAATCAGATGTATGTATGTATAGCAAATTTATGAATCCTTAATGGGTTCTTGGGCTTCCCTGGTGACTCAGACAGTAAAGGACCTGCCTGCAATGCAGGAGACCTGGGTTTGATCCCTGGGTTGGGAAGATCCCATGGAGGAGGACATGGCAACCCACTCCAGTATTCTTGCCTGGAGAATCCCCATGAACAGAGAAGCCTGGTGGGCTACAATCCATGGGGTCACAAAGGGTCGGACATGACTGAGCGGCTAAG
>NW_011410185.1:0-793 GCF_000754665.1 Bison bison bison | reverse complement strand
CGCCTAGACTCCATGTACATGTGTTAATGTACAATATTTGTCTTTCTCTTTCCGACTTACTTCACTGTGCATAACAGGCTCTAGATTCATCCACCTCATTAGGACTGATTCAAATGCATTCTTTTTTATAGCCAAGTAATATTCCATTGTGTATATGTATCACAGTTGCTGTATCCATTCGTCTGTTGATGGATATGTTGAAGTATGGCAGAAACCAACACGATATTGTAAAACAACTATCCTCCAGTTAAAAAATATAAAGTTGCTATTGAATAACACATAAAGGGAAAACTGTGATGAAAATTGTAAAAAATCTCAAATTACTTTGTAGCTGTCTTTATGTTGTTTCTCTACTTTAAGGAAACTTAGACTAGAAATTATAGATGATGCCTTACAAGTAGGCTTTACACAAAGGAAAGAAGGTCAGTTTTAAAGAAAAGGTATTTGTCCTATATCAAAACATTTGGCACACAAAGAAAGGTACTTTTAAATGTTTTAGAATAAATGCTAAGTGCATTCTTTTTTGATTTTCTCATTTTTTTTAATGAACTTTTAAAATGCATTTTCCCAACAGCATTTCTCAGTTTGGTTAGATAAGAGGGCTTGTACTGAACTGTATCTTCACGGAGCCTAAATAAAGAAAAAGAGTCAAGGAGCATGAAAGTTGATGGCATTGTCCAAGGCTGTCTGCTCGAGGGAGGTGCAGACGCAGATGTCTCTGTGGCCTCTTGCCGAGTGGAGGGCATGGGTGGTTGAGTTCATCTAGACTGATGTCATTGGCCACTGGGATTGC
>NW_011410184.1:0-626 GCF_000754665.1 Bison bison bison | reverse complement strand
TGGAATTAGAGACTTAGATCTGAGAATCACAGAGGTTATGCGTAATTGAGAGAAAGTGTACAAAAGAGAAAAAAGCAAAGGGCAAGGCAGAACTTCATTCTTGCCTTAAGGAACTAGAAATTAAAACAAAGGCCATGAGAGCAGACAAAAATGGAACAGTCAAGAAGGCGAGAAAGAAACAAGAACTGAGATTTATCACAAAAGCAACTTTCAAGAAGGATGAAGAATCCCCAAGTACAAAAGATACAGGAAAATATTCTGGGGACACCAAAGTACATTAAATGCTCAGTGGTATTCTATCATATGTGTGGTTGGTGGTTTAATCGCTAAGTCGTGTCTGACTCTGGAACTCCATGGACTGTAGCCTGCCAGACTCCTCTGTCCATGCGATTTTCCAGGCAAGAATACTGGAGTGGGTTGCATTTTCTTCTCCAATCTATCATATACTACCCTGCGAATCTTAAAGAGTTCCCATTGTGTGCCAAGGACCGTGCTGAAGGTCCTGGGCACGAGATGGAAAATTCAGTTCAGACCTTTCCGTCTAGGAGCTAACCCTGTAGTGAGAGAAGTTATTCAGCTGACTGTGCAAAGAGATAATTACCAGCTGCAATGACTGCGATGTGGGG
>NW_011410183.1:0-538 GCF_000754665.1 Bison bison bison | reverse complement strand
CATGAAAGTGAAAAGTGAAAGTGAAGTCGCTCAGTCATGTCTGACTCTTATGACCCCCATGGACTGCAGCCTACCAGGCTCCTCTGTCCATGGGATTTTCCAGGCAAGAGTACTGGAGTGGGGTGCCACTGCCTTCTCCGATCTTCTATCCTAGGTGACCATATTTTCATTCCAAGGCATTGATTAAGATTGGAGGTCGAAAGTATTAGGGTGGCTTCAAGCAGAAGCCTTTGTCCATAATGAGTGGAACTCAGTGAAGACTGTGTGAGAGGCTATCCATCAGGAACTCCATGAGCTTGCTCTACTGCGAGCTTGTATTAGAGCCCTAATAATACTAAGAGACCATTGCATAATGGATCCTAGATAATGACATTTTGGAGCTAGAAATAAGCTGAGACTATCTTGCCCATTATGGTCCGGTCTTTATTTATTGGTCAGGACACAGCTTAGATGTCATATCTTCTGGGAATTCTTCCTCAGGATGTGAATAAAGTGAAAGTTGCTCAGTCGTGTCCAACTCTTTGCGACACCATGGTCT
>NW_011410182.1:0-588 GCF_000754665.1 Bison bison bison | reverse complement strand
TCACAGAATAGAAAAAGCAATCTACAATTTGGGTGGAACCACAAAAGACTCCAAATACCCAAACAATCCTGAGAATGAACAACAAAGCTGGAGAGATCACACTGTCTGATCTCAAACTATATTACAAAGTATAGTATTTGAAACAGCATGGAACAATGGAACAGAATCAAGAGCTCAGAAATAAGCCCATGCATAATCGGTCAACTACATTTCACAATGGAGCCAAGAATATTTAGCGGGAAAAGACTCTTCAATAAATGGTACTGGGTAAAACAAGTTATCCCCATGAGAAGAATAAAATTGGACTCCTATCTTATAGTACTCACAACAATTCACTTGAAATGGGTTAAAGACTTAAATTTAAGACCTGAAACCATGAAACTCTTGGAATAAAACACAGCTTTCCTATGACAAGCTCCTTGACCTAGGTTTTGGCAAAAAAAAAAAAAAACTAGTTGGGGTATGACGCTAAAAGTACAGGCAGCAAATGCAAAAATAGACAAGTGAGACTACATCAAATAAAAAAGCTCATGCACAGCCAAGGAAACAACAAAATGAAAAGCCAATCTATGGAGTGGGAGAAAATTT
>NW_011410181.1:0-537 GCF_000754665.1 Bison bison bison | reverse complement strand
TTTTTATTTATTTATTTTATTCTACTTATTTATTTAATCAATCCTTTATGAATTTGATAGGAACAGTCCACAAAACCTTAATACCTCTGCTGAATTATTAAAATGGAATTTCTGACACTGTAAAACATAGGACTAGAGCTTTAATAGTGAATGTGTTAAGTTAAAGTAACTGGTGTGTTTGTATGGGTCCTAGATGAGATGTGCACCTAGATTGGTGGTTGGGATGTCCATGAAGGAGAGTGGGGAGGGAGCTGGCGGAGATTGGGAAAGCTGTCAGACTATGATGTATGTCTAACTTCTGGAGAAGAAAGGGAGGGAGAGAAGGAAGTTACATAGGAAAAGTCTTAAGACTGCAGTGGAGTTCTAAGACTATTTCAGCAAGACCAGTGGTGAGCCCTTGAGCAAGAGTCACCTGTCAGAGGAGTCCCGGGAGATGAGCCTTGGTAAACAGGCGTCCTTGCTGCTGGACCTCCGTCAGCCATCGTGACCACTCTGCTCGTGTCCATCATGCCAGTTGTGTAGTAACTAACGAAGGCC
>NW_011410180.1:0-532 GCF_000754665.1 Bison bison bison | reverse complement strand
AGCTGCCTGAGACAGGACACGTGTGAGGGAGGAAATAGGACAGGAACAGCAGGAGAGCAGAGGGGGAGAGAAAGAGACACGGAGACTCAGATGAAATAGGGAGATAGGTGAACAGAGGGGTAAGCTCGATCCAGGTGTGGCCAGTTGTTTGGATACAGATGATTTTTTTAGTTATACAGAGGAGGCTGAGAATTTCAAAACTCCTGTCTATAAGGCTTGTGTCTTTTTTTATTACTTGTGGCAGAAGATGACTTTTCATTTGCAAACCCTGTTGAGCCTGGGGCAGTGGCTTGATTCACTGAGTTGTGAGTGAACTCCTTCCCTTGTCCTATCATAAGATAGAGGTCAGGGAAGAAGACACCTGGAGCAAGAAATGACTGACTCTGTCACTCTGTGATAGCTTTTTTTTTTTTTTATTGTTTTTGGCTGTGTTGTCTTCGGTTCTGTGCCGTGCTCAAGAGTTGTGGCTCGCAGGTTCTAAAACACAGGCTCAGTAGTTGTGCACAGGCTTAGTTGCTTGTACTTGTGGGAT
>NW_011410179.1:0-644 GCF_000754665.1 Bison bison bison | reverse complement strand
AGGCAAGAATACCGGAGTGGGTTGCCATTTCCTTCTCCAGGAGATCTTCCTGACCCAGGAATTGAACCCAGGTCTCCTGCATTGTAGGCAGACACTTTACCGTCTGAGACACCAGGGAAGTACTGAATACAATGTAAAATATTCAAGCAGTAAGAAAATTGAAAAACAATTCATACTCATATCTTACAACCTAAACAGAGCCAGATATTCGAATTTGCCAAAGAATTAAGTCATTAAATTCTGACTGAGATGCCAATGTTCCTTTTTATAGCTCAATACATTTTCAAAGACAATCTTACTCTGTTGGTTTAACAGCATCCAGTTTATCCTACATAAAAGAAATTAATATAATTTCTGTACTTAAACAACTTAGGACTGATTCAAGTATTTATGGAAAAGTCACTTACTTTCAGGCTGCCTTATATTCAATTGACATACTTCCATGGCTTAAATCAAATGCACTCTAGATGTAATAATACTTATATAAAATACTGTGCTAATGGGACACACTATGTCACAAATATATTCTAAAACTGCATGACTTCATTTGTCCGCTCCATTTTATAACCCATTTTTCATCATCTAGAGGGCCAATTAACATTTACTCCTGGTGGTCTATGCTGTCAAAACTCAAATTTACTGAG
>NW_011410178.1:0-548 GCF_000754665.1 Bison bison bison | reverse complement strand
AAGAGGAAAGAACCTTGAATTCTACATTAGGTTGTTCTGGATGATTATAAGCTACAAAAGAGAGTTGACTCCAAAAATCTGTAAAAAGAGATCTGGGTGAAAATCCAGAGAGGAGTTTCCAAAGCCCCGCTGCTGGGTAAGAACTTATTAGTTAAGCAGACTCTACAAGGAAGCAGAAGAGCACAGAGAGAGGAAAAACAAAACAAAGAATCCGGACAGTTGATGAGTAACAGGTGATGCAATGTTGATCAGAAAAATTAGCACTGTTGTTTCAGTCTCCCCTATGAGGTGCCTTGGACTAAAATAAACAAATAAGCATTATCATACATCCTTCAACATCAAACTTGAATAATGCAAATTTTTATTTAATATTAAAACAGTCTAGTCAGCTGGAAGTCACAGTTTTCTACAATTAAAGAATCTCTTGATAGGACAGCCATATTCTAAACTAAAGCATCAGCGAAAAGTCAAAAACGTCTGGAAAAAAAAAAAGTCTTGAGTTTTTAAAGGCTAGTCTCACTAAACCTCCACAACTAGATTTCTCATCT
>NW_011410177.1:0-567 GCF_000754665.1 Bison bison bison | reverse complement strand
TTTTCACCTTGCTAATAGTTTCCTTTGATGTGCAGAAGCTTTTAAGGTTAATTAGGTCCCATTTGTTTATTTTTGCTTTTATTTCCAATATTCTGGGAGGTGGGTCATAGAGGATCCTGCTGTGATGTATGTCGGAGAGTGTTTTGCCTATGTTCTCCTCTAGGAGTTTTATAGTTTCTGGTCTTACGTTTAGATCTTTAATCCAATACTTTTTGAGTGTTTTAAGAATAGCCATTCAAATAGATGTGAGGTGGTATGTCATTGTGGTTTTGGTTTGCATTTTCCTGATTATCAATAATACTGGGCATCTTTTCATGTGTTTTTTTTTGTTTTTGTTTTTTTTGCTATTTGTATATCTTCTTTGGAGTTACGTGGATTCATGTCCTTCGCCCAAATTTTGTTGTTGTTGTTTTAGAGTTGATGTTCCTTTTGTTGAGTTGTAGGGATTCTTTCTATATTCTGCAATCTATGATTTGCAAATATCTTCTCCCATTCTGTAGATTGCCCTTTCATTTTGCTAATTGCTATTGTTGTTCAGTCACTTAAGTTGTGTCTGACTCTTTGCAT
>NW_011410176.1:0-555 GCF_000754665.1 Bison bison bison | reverse complement strand
ATTATCTCTTTTGAGTCCCATCTTTGAGAAATCATTTCTATTCTTGGGGAGAAAGGTAAAAGAAGGTTCTGAGTTTTTTTTTCTTATAAGCTGTCAAGTATACTGGACGTCTGGGTTTCTATCAGGAACTCTTTAAATATATGCTGAAAACCTGCTCAACATGTCATTATTAGTAATATGCATATTATATTGGATTTAAAAATATCAGTATTACTATAAGTCAAGGAGAAATCATGTTAAGGTTAAATGGGAGAATGTTTCTGTATCACTTTTATAGGTAGATAAATTGACAATAAAAATATATGACAATAATTCTAAGAGTCTCATCTTTCTCATATTAGTCACAAAGTTCTGTGAATTTTGCTTATAAATACACACCTTCCATTCACATAACTTAACTCCCTCTAACTTTTCATCCTCACTTTCACCATGTTTTTGTGTGTATTGTGAACAGAAGTCACTTGTACCACATAGCAAACAAGTACATTTCAAACACATCACTTTTATCTAAGACCTGCATATGATTTGCTTTTTGGTTTGCAATGTCTTTCTCAC
>NW_011410175.1:0-584 GCF_000754665.1 Bison bison bison | reverse complement strand
GGTATTCCCATCTCTTTCAGAATTTTCCACAGTTTCTTATGATCCACACAGTCAAAGGCTTTGGCATAGGATTTTCAATAGTATGGAACTTTTTCTCCTGTCTTCCAGGATGCTAGAATCACTAATTAGAGGATTATTATATAATATCTAAAGTAACATTTTTGCATACACACACACGCAATATCCCTAGAGCAGGGATAGGCTACCCACTCCAGTATTTTTGGTAATTCCAGTGTTCCAGTTGTGCAGTCCATGACTTTGGCTTAGTTCTGAAACCTTATAATTTCCTCAAATTTCACAAGGTTTTGTAAGTGTAGTCTGGCTAATGCATGCTCTTGCACTAATACTACTTCAGTCCAAGATATTATTTTAACACAATGAGATGGCTGCAGTGGATTAATAGCCGATTTCAATCTTCTCTGCAAAACCCAACAATCTTTTTTTTATCTTCTTTAGTGCCAGTTTTATACCAATCTACATTTTATTACAAATTATGTGTCCATTTATCCACTCATTTTCTACAGCTCAGTAATTTACACCTTGATCTACTGTGACTTTGTCAACCATTTTCTCTGCTCCTTTGC
>NW_011410174.1:0-602 GCF_000754665.1 Bison bison bison | reverse complement strand
TCTTTATTAGTCTCCCGTCCTTGTTGGCTTCCTCTGCCATGTCCCAATTGTTATAGACCTTGAAGGCCTCCTCTGCCAAGGTTGACAATGGGGTTTGGGGCCCAGCCTAAAGCTTTTGTAATTTCCTCCTGATATCCGGAGCACGCTGAGTGATAAAATGCATGGCCAAGAGCGGCCTCCCTTCTGCAGACTCCGGGTCTATATTGGTGTACTTCCTGAATGCCTGTCACCCGGCTCAGGAAGATTGCTAAGCTTTTATCTTTTTCCTGTGTAACCTCTCAGACCTTATCATAATTTGCAGGCTTCATCATACACCTTTTCTTTTTTTTTTTTTTTTTACTTCTTTATTAAGGTGGATACACATTCTCATATTAACAATTCTTGTGAACAAAAGACAACCAAAATAAGACGATAGTAAGATGTGCTTCACAATAAAAACAAATCAAGTGGCTAAGAGGAGAACTGGCCCTGTACAACAGAAAGATTAGGAAGCAAAACGTGAATAAGTCCTATATTCCAGAAGCTACCCAAATGTATGAGCAAAGACAGCATACCCATAATATAGCTCACTTAGGTTCCTTCTTTATGACGCATAATTCCTT
>NW_011410173.1:0-525 GCF_000754665.1 Bison bison bison | reverse complement strand
TTTGCTATCTACCTATATTTTTTCTGAACACATGTGTATAAGTTATGTATAATATCACCCTTTACCCATTAATGTTTCAATGTGTATACCCTAAGAATTAGGATACTCTCTTACATAATCAATATGAAATGTTTAACTCTTAGATATCTATTAACCATATTGCAGTTTTATCAACGGATGGAACAAAGGCCTATGTAGCATTTTTTCATTAAGTACAGGATCCAGTCTAGGGTTACACACAATACACTTAATATTCAGACTTCTTGAATTTCCTTTAATCTGAAATAATTTCTCAGCTTTTCTTTATCTTTTATGAGATTGACATTTTTTAAACAGTACATACATCCTTCCTCCCTTTCCTTCTCAGTAGAAAGATCATCATTTGGAGCTTCTCTACTGTTTCCTCATGATTGGATTAAAATTCTTAATATAAATATTATTCAAGTAATTTTATGTCCTTTCCAGGGTATCATATACAGTGGCACATGATGTCCATCTGCCCTTCATTGTTGATGTCAACTCTGA
>NW_011410172.1:0-663 GCF_000754665.1 Bison bison bison | reverse complement strand
GGGAAGACGGAAGAGCATGTGCCAAGATCTGGCAGTGGGAATGTGCTTGGAATATTCAAGGAGAGCAAGGAGACCAGTGTGACTGGAATGGAGTGATTGGGGAAGGTGTGATAGGAATAAAGAAATAGTGGGAGGATGAACTTGGGTTGGACAAATTAAACCATGATAAGGACTTTGACTTTTCCAGTGAGAGAAATAGAAATCCATGAGAGAGTTTTAGCAAAAGTATAACATGACCTGATGTTCTTCGTAAGAGGAACACTCTGGGTCAGTGTTAGAGTAGCTTAAAAGGGTTGGGGTAAAGAAACCAATTACGAATTATCAACCCAGTGAGAGGGAAGAACAATTTGGCCCAGGATGGTGGCAGGATGATAATGAGAAGTCATTATATTCTGTATATATAATATTGTGAAAGAGCATTGTGAAGGTTGGCTGACGACTTAAATGAAGAATGAGAAAAAAGAAAAGTTAGGCATGATTAAGACTTCTTTTTTTTTTAGGAGCAAATAAAAGAATAGAATTTTCATGAAATGATTTTGGGAGCAGTTTTTAGAGGAAATCCAAAGTTTGATTTGGGGCAGTTTTGTAAAGCTTTGACATGCCATCAGACATACAAATAAAAATGTTGAATAAGCAGGATATCTAAGCCAGGAGCACTCTCCT
>NW_011410171.1:0-529 GCF_000754665.1 Bison bison bison | reverse complement strand
CAAGTCTTCTTCAGAAAATTTCAGTTAACAACACTACAAAATGATTGTTTTTCCCACTGAATCACATATTCTTATAAATATTAGTTTGGTAATTGGAACTCAAACTCACTCATGCATGACCCACATATGTCTTTTACTTGGTGCATTTTAGCATCCTAGAGTTGCTGACATTTCTACATAGTAATCTTTGGACTGACATTGTGTAGAAAATAGAAGACAAGTAACTTAAAAGTTCAGAATTTCCTTTGAGAGGGGTGATGCAGTCATTATTACTATATCTAGTACTGATGTTGAAGCTGAAACTCCAATACTTTGGCCACCAGATGCAAAGAGCTGACTCATTTGAAAAGACCCTGATGCTGGGGACGACAGAGGATGAGATGGTTGATGGCATCACTGACTCAATGGACATGAGTTTGGGTAAACTCCAAGAGTTGGTGATGGACAGAGAGGCCTGACATGCTGCAGTTCATGGGGTCACAAAGAATCAGACAAGACTGAGAGACTAAAATGAACTGAACTGAACTGA
>NW_011410170.1:0-614 GCF_000754665.1 Bison bison bison | reverse complement strand
AAACAAGCGGGAATTTACAACTGGGAGAAATGAACTTTGGAGAATTAAAAACAACGGTAGATAGACATCTAGGTTGTATCCATGTCCTAGGTATTGTGAATAGTGTTGTAATGAAAATAGGGATTCTTTTGTCTTTTTGAATTATGATTTTCTCAGGATATATGCCTAGTAGTTAGATTGTTGGATCATATGGTAATTTTATTCCTAGTTTCTTTTTAAATTATTTATTTTAATTGGAGAATGATTACACCGTTGTGATGGTTTCTGCCAAACATCAACATGAACCAGACGTAGATGTACATACGTCCCCTCCTTGTTAAACCTCCCTCCTACCTCCCTCTCCATTCCACCCCTCTAGGTTGTCACAGAGCACCAGCTTTTAGTGCCTTGTGTCATACAGCAAATTCCCACTGGCTATCTCCTTTCCTTTCATCTTTCATCTTGATGAAAGTGAAACAGGAGAGTGAAAGCTGGCTTTAAACTCAACATTCAAAACATGAAGATCATGGCATCCGGTCCCATCACTTCATGGCAAATAGATGGGGAAAAAATGGAAACAGTGACAGAACTTATTTTCTTGGACTCCAAAAGCACTGCAGATGGTGACTGCAGCC
>NW_011410169.1:0-557 GCF_000754665.1 Bison bison bison | reverse complement strand
CGCCCCATTGTCCCATTTCTCTCTCCTCAGACAGCAGGCAGCTCCGCCTGGTGGACGGGGGCGGTCCCTGCGCCGGGAGAGTGGAGATCCTTGACCAGGGCTCCTGGGGCACCATCTGTGATGATGACTGGGACCTGGACGATGCCCGCGTGGTGTGCAGGCAGCTGGGCTGTGGAGAAGCCCTCAATGCCACGGGGTCTGCTCACTTCGGGGCAGGATCAGGGCCCATCTGGCTGGACCACCTGAATTGCACAGGAAAGGAGTCCCACGTGTGGAGGTGCCCTTCCCGGGGTTGGGGGCGGCACGACTGCAGACACAAGGAGGATGCCGGGGTCATCTGCTCAGGTCAGCACTCCACACTGTCCACAGGCAGGGGGAGGGGAGGGCCCAGGAGGACGGGGGTCTGAACCCTGAGGGAGAGATGCTGAAAGGACCAGAGAAGGAGGCTTCCTCCCATGGAGCCTGTCTTTCCAGCAGACGTGAAGACAAGGTGCCTTCACTGCCTCGTGCAGCATTTGAGATTCTGGTCCTTTCTCCTCAGTAGTGTTTGCTGGCAT
>NW_011410168.1:0-518 GCF_000754665.1 Bison bison bison | reverse complement strand
TTACAGAAAGAACATGAGGTTATTAAAAAGGTTTCAGCAATATAAGAGGCCTGAATAAAGCTCTTCAAAAAAAGAAATCATGCTAAATCCAAAGCTGCACAATGAAGACATTTAAATCTAATAAAGACAAATAAAACTGTATCAGAAAAATATGAACAAAAATATACCCAAGTAAACTCTTAACATCTGATGAAATCAAGCATAAGGCAAAACAGTATTAAGAAAGAAGAGAATATCCTGTGTTCTGATCAAAGGAATAGCAGCAGCAAAAATACAGCATAATAAACATACTAACACATATATGTCTTAGTTGTGACCTCATATCAGCAACTTAAAAAGCTATAGAAAGAAACTATCATAGCTGGTGATATTAACATATTCCATGCAAATATACAAAGAAAGCAACCAGACAACCCTGTATGCAAAGACACTGTCTTTTATTGGAAAAAAAAAAACAATAAGCTTGAATTAACAGACTATATATAGAACTCTACACCCACAAGCATATTGCTTTTGAA
>NW_011410167.1:0-514 GCF_000754665.1 Bison bison bison | reverse complement strand
CAAGTCCATGTCTTGTCTCTTATGTCTCCTATATGGGCAGGCAGGCTCTTTACCACTAGCGCAATCTGGGAAGCCCATTTCACCATACATTTGTGACAAAGAAACAAAAGGAAAAATCAGAGTCAGTTCTTAGACTTCTACAGTCTAAACACCCTGGGAAATCCTAGAGAACTTGCCAGAACACCATCAAGCACAGAGGGAAAAATTACAATTTGCCAACAAGTCACTCAGCCAACCAGCACTGTAAACAGCCCAGACTCAACTACGTAGCTGCCCCCAGACCTGTCTGGGTCCAGCCCCTCCTCCTTCCCATCCACTGCTGCCACGCAGTGGGACCTCACCACTGTGATAACCCATCTTCCCTCCTCCTGCCTCGCCCCACAAATTCGTCTCCTGGAACCCATCCTGCCACTCCATCTCCTCATCCTTTCTCTCCTGGCCCAAGCCAGATGCTCCCTCACCTGCTGGCGTGCATGGAGTGCCCTGTACCCATCTTCTCCTGACTGCACATAAA
>NW_011410166.1:0-519 GCF_000754665.1 Bison bison bison | reverse complement strand
TTTTTTTTTTTTTTACTTGTAAGTATAGGTGCCGTGTTTCAGGAGTACAGCAAACTGATTTACTTATATACAAATATATTCTTTTCCAGATTCTTTTCCATTATAGATTTTTTTCCATTATAGATTATTAAAAAGATATTGAATATATTTCCTGTGCTACATAGTAGGTCCTTGTTGTTTAAGATATTATTTTATTTTTTTAAATATTTTTATTTATTTGCTGAATGGGGTCTTAGTTGTTCTCAGGTGGGAACTTCTGTTGTGGCACAGGATTCTCTCGTTGTGGAGCATGGCTCAGCAGCTGTGGTGCACAGTCTTGGCTGCTCCACAGCAGGTGGGATCTTGTTCCCTGGCCAGGGATTGAACCTACGTCCCCTGCATTCCAAGATGGATTCTTAACCACTAGACCACCAGGGAAGTCCCTAAGATACTATTTTAATTAACAAGTAGAGTTCCTCGTTATCATCTGGCCAGTTTTAAGGAAAGATACTAAAGCCTCAAAATACACTTGGTACATTT
>NW_011410165.1:0-505 GCF_000754665.1 Bison bison bison | reverse complement strand
CCTTTCCCAATTTGGAACCAGTTCGTTGTTCCATGTCTGGATGCAAATAAAAACCACAATTATGGTCTTCTCTGAGTATATGCCCAGTAGTGGAATTAGGTCATATGGTAGTCCCACTTTTGGTTTTTTAAGGAACCATACTGTTCTCCATAGTGGCTAGATCAACTTACATTATCACCTACAGTGTAGGATAGTTCCCTTTTCTCCACATCCTCTCCAGCATTTATTATTTGTAGATTTTTGATGATGGTCATTTTGACTGATGTGCAGTGACATCTCATTATAGTTTTGATTTGTATTTCTCTAAAAATTAGTGGGATGAAGCCCAAATGGGAGGGGACACGTGTGTGTGTGTGTTTAAAGAGAGAGAGAAAGAAAGAGAGAGGTGATTAACTTTGTTGTGCAGCAGAAACTAACAAAATATTGTAAAGCAACTGTTCAGTTCAGTTCAGTCGCTCAGTCGTGTCTGACTCCTTGCGACCCCATGAATCGCAGCACGCCAGGC
>NW_011410164.1:0-580 GCF_000754665.1 Bison bison bison | reverse complement strand
CTGAAACTCCAGTACTTTGGCCACCTCATGAGAAGAGTTGACTCATTGGAAAAGACTCTGATGCTGGAGGGATTGGGGGCAAGAGGAGAAGGGGACAGCAGAGGATGAGATGGCTGGATGGCATCACTGACTCGATGGATGTGAGTCTGGGTGAACTCCGGGAGTTGGTGATGGACAGGGAGGCCTGGCATGCTGCGATTCATGGGGTCTCAGAGTCGGACACGACTGAGCGACTGATCTGATCTGATAGGTTTAAAGTGTAGGATATGATGATTTGATGTATGTACACATTGTGAAATGACCACCACAATCAGGTTAATTAAAACATCTATCACCTCACATATTTACCTGTGTATATTTCTGTGTGTGTAGTGAGAATGTTTAAGATCTGTTCTCTCAGCAATTGTATTTGTCCTTCTCTGTTTGGCTTATTTTACTTTAGCATAATGTTCTCTAGTTTCATCCATGTAAATAGCAGAATTTTATTTTTTATGGCTGAATTATGTGTGTCTCTGTGTGTGTGTGAGTCACTCAGTCATGTCCGACTCTTTGCACCCCATGGACTATAGCCCACCAGGCT
>NW_011410163.1:0-583 GCF_000754665.1 Bison bison bison | reverse complement strand
TAGTGGTTTTCTTTTCAGAGGACATAGGCATGAGTTTCTGCTTCTGAGTGTTCCATTCATTTTAAGTATGTCCTTCAATCTCTGCAGTCTTTCTCTGTTATTATTAGATCAACATCTCAGCTTGTAATGCTGCGCATGTACAAACAAGACAACCATTCTAAAGAGCGATATCCACCAACATCACCAGATCTACAAAATATCTTAGAAAAGAATATATGGCATCAACTTTATTTCTTGTTCAGATTACTCACAGAGCCGGGTATCAGTTTGTAAAGTTATTGCACAGTAACCTTTATAGAAAACAAAAAACACTTTCCCTCATAAAATCAGAAAGGCATCAAAGAATATTTCAAAAAGCTTTAAAACCTAGTAGGATGCATAGGCGGGATAGAAAAAAGCTAGTATTAAATGTTTGCCTTGCATTGAAATATTTTTATCTCAAATCTAGTTCTTTGGACTAATAATGGTATACTGAGTTCATGTCTCCACATATGTAGGCTCTCTGCTCTAAACAAATAGCAAAAATAGACAAAATACAGAGACAACAAAAAATGCATATATGGTCTTTGGAAAAAAAAAATGT
>NW_011410162.1:0-591 GCF_000754665.1 Bison bison bison | reverse complement strand
CATTATATACACACACACACGGAGGCTCTTTACATGTACCCTCCCTCTAGAGCCTTCCTCTCCCATTCCCACACCTCTGTGTCATCACAGAGCTCCAGGCTGGGCTCTCCATGTTAAATAGTAGCTTCCCACTACCTACCTATTTTGTACATGGTAATATATATATATATGGGCTTCCCAGGTGGCGATAGTGGTAAAGAACCTGCCTTCCAGTTCAGGAGACTTCCAGTTCAGGAGACTTCCAGTTCAGGAGATGGGGGTTTGATCCCTGGGTCAAGAAGAACCCCTGGAAGAGGGCATGGCAACCCACTTCAGTATTCTTGCCTGGAGAATCCAATGGACAAAAGAGCCTGGTAGGCTATGGTCCATAGGGTCGCACAGAGCTGGACACAAGTGAAGCGACAGCATGCGTGGGTGCAAGCCATTAAACTGTGCTAGAGTTGTCTAGTCTAGCCCCATACTATTAATAGGGGCTTCCCTGGTGGCTCAGATAGTAAAGAATCTGCCTGCCAAGTGGGAGATCTGGGTTCGATCCCTGGGTTGGGAAGATCCCCTGGAGGAGGGCATGGTAACCCACTCCAGTATTCTTGC
>NW_011410161.1:0-590 GCF_000754665.1 Bison bison bison | reverse complement strand
CTTCTAAGCAGAGTTCTGCTACTTAAAAATTCAGCTTTGACAAAGTCCCTTTATCTCAGTTTCCTCAAATATGAAATGAGGAGGTTGTACAATTTAAGGTTTCTCTCATCTATGATATCCTAAAACCTGGTCTTCTAAATATGTTTCATTTCATAAACTATATTAAAATTGTTAGAATAATCTATGCAGTTTAAGGCTGATTCAGAAATCCATTTGAAGTATCTTTCAAGATGGTGACAGTCTTATCTATTTTATTCTTTATAAATATTAGATGTTTGTTTTTCTATGAAAAATTGGAGTTTTTTTAATTCATTGTAGTAGAATTTTATTAATCTAATTAGCAGTTCCCAACTTGCACAAGGTACATTCTTTAATCATTTCACTCTTCACTGTATAGCTTGTAATTCTGTTACCCTTCCACTGAAAGAAAAATGTCTGGGAATGTCTGGAGACATTTTTGATGGTCAACCATTGAGGATTGCTACTAGCACCTATTGGTAGAGAACAAGTGGTTGCTTTATATCCTGTAATGTACAGTACCAACCCTACTCCCAGTAAAGAATTATCCTGCTCAAAATGTCAACAGTGCT
>NW_011410160.1:0-556 GCF_000754665.1 Bison bison bison | reverse complement strand
GTGTGTGTGTAAACTGTGGAAGGTCAAAGTGCCACCTCAAGAAATCTCCCCGTCTCCCTGAGAATGTGTCCTGACTACGGACCCACAGCACATCCCACCCCCAGACATATGGCAGGGGTCAGATGCTCTCTTCTGTGTTCCAAGAGTTCTATAATTTAAATCCTGCCATCGCTTTTCTCACACAGCACGTGGCAGTCATCTGCTTGCAGGGGACAGTCCCCATCATCCCTAACCAATCCAGCCACAGTAGGAGGAGACACAGGGTCTGGTCCCTGCTTAGAACTACTTCCTCAATGAATGAAGGACCGGGACTCAAGGTAAATTCTCAGTCAATAAAGCGTAGCTCTTCATGGACCAGTTACTTTTGTGTTAATAACGACACAGGAGAATGGAGTAAGCAGGACATCTGTGGAATCAGATTCTCTTCCCTGTGGAGGCGGGGATTGGAGTGCATGTTTCATATGACCCCTAATTCTGGAAACTCCTGATCAAAGAGGCTGCAAGGTTCATTACACACATGTGGGTCACACTGTTGCCTCATCAGCCACAGTTGTAG
>NW_011410159.1:0-560 GCF_000754665.1 Bison bison bison | reverse complement strand
CAACAAAAGTTCAGTATCCTAAATATAATTCCATCTTCTTCCATCTACCTCACTCATATTTTCATTGAACACCACCTATACAGATGATAAAACTGAGGCCTAGAAATGATAAGCAACTGTTACAAGATCACTTAGGGCAGCAAATGTTAAACCAACTCAGACCTCAGATTGGGATTCTGCCTCTTTTTTGCTGTCTTTATAATAAGAATTTTGGATTAGAGATTACTGACATTGCCTTCCAATGATTTACAGCAACACCATGCTCCATTCACGAGGTGAGACAGAGGAAAAATGCAAACACTGAAATTCGGTTGGAACTGAACTGAATGAAAGGGAAAAAAATCCCCTCTTTACAATTATGAGACTTATTAGTATTTTTCCTAAATGTAACATCCAGATGTAATCGGCTATGTCTTTTTCAAAAAATATTTTTAGTGCTACAAAACTTTTTTTACAGAATGACTATAAAAGCAGTTAATTTCTGTATAATTTTCAAAATTACACTTGGGGTCTGGACTAAGTGGATCTTGAGATCAATAAAAAGTCTGGGACTGTTGCCT
>NW_011410158.1:0-547 GCF_000754665.1 Bison bison bison | reverse complement strand
TAAAAAATGTACAAAATGAATTTAAAAACTCAGGTCTAAATAAATATCAGAGAATTCATCAAAGATAGCATTCAGTCAATAACCCTTTTCTGGTATTACTTTAAATCAGGATATTATAGAAAATGATCCAAAGTTAAAACACTTAGAAAAATTATTTGTTACTTGGACCATAGGATCAAGGCAAGAGATGTTGGACAACATAATTATTATCATTGTATCCTTATTCATATTGACAGTATGTGAAAGTGAAATTTAATATAACTCAACTTTCAAATTACTATGTGCTATACCTTTAGTGTGTATGTGAATATGCTTTTGTAAAACTAATATTCTTGATCTTTGCTGCCTCAAAGTTAAAACCCTTCTATAATAGGTGGAAATAATTTTTATCTACTTTTTTATGTACTATTAAGGATCCTCTAATGTGAAATGTACAGTGGAAGTCTAAATGGAGGTGATGATTGTCATTGTTTAAAACATCCCTCTATGTCACCGCTAGGTAAGTGTTCAGAGAATAATTCTTTGTATTAAAGTAAGACAGAGAGTC
>NW_011410157.1:0-550 GCF_000754665.1 Bison bison bison | reverse complement strand
ACTGGAAGATCACTGATTACAGTTTCATCCCCATGCTTGTGATGGGTCTGTTAAGATTTTATCTTCCTTCCTGGTTCAGTTTTGGAAGGTTAGACTTTTTTAAGACAGTTTTAAGAAGGTTAGACATTTTATTGTCATAAAGTTGCTGATAGTAATCTCTTATGATCCTTTGTATTTCTGTGTTGTCTGTTGTGATTTCTCCATTTTCATTTCTAATTTTGTTGATTTGATACGTCTCCTTTTGTTTCTTAATGAGTCTGGCTAATGGTTTTTCTATTTTATTTATCTTCTCAAAGAACCAGCTTTTAATTTTGTTGATTTTTGCTATAGTCTCCTTTGTTTCTTTTTCAATTACTTCTGCCCTAATTTTTATGAGTTCTTTCCTTCTACTAACCCTGGCGTTCTTTATTTCTTCTTTTTCTAGTTGCTTTAGGTGTACAGTTAGGTTATTTACTGGATTTTTCTCTTGTTTCTTGAGGTCAGCTTGTAATGCTATGAACCTTCCCCTAGCACTGCTTTTACTGAATCCCTTAGGTTTTGTGTTGTCGTG
>NW_011410156.1:0-674 GCF_000754665.1 Bison bison bison | reverse complement strand
ATTGTTTATTTATTTTTTCTCCCTGTTATGTTGCCCTCTGTGCTTCCAAAGCTCGGCACAGATTCGGCAGTGAGAAGGTTTCCTGATGTTTGGAAACTTCTCTTTTTAAGATTCCCTTCCCGGGACGGAACTCCGTCCCTCCCTCTATTGTCTCTTTTTTTGTTTGTTTTTAATATTTTTTCCTACCTCCTTTCGAAGAGTTGGGTTGCTTTTCTGGGTGCCTGATGTCCTCTGCCGGCATTCAGAAGTTGTTTTGTGGAATTTACTCGACGTTTAAATGCTCTTTTGCTGAATTTGTGGGGGAGAAAGTGTTCTCCCCGTCCTACTCCTCCGCCATCTTGGCTCCTCCCCCTATATCTGGAGAAAATTCTGACTCAAAAGGATACATGCACCCCAAATGCACTGCAGCACTATTTACAATAGCCTAGACACAGAAGCAACCTAAACATCTACTGACAGAGGAATGGATAAAGAATACATGCTTTAACAGTGAAATATTACTCAGCCAAAAAAAAGAACAAAACAAAGCCATTTGCAACAACATGGCTGGACCTGAAGATTGTCATACTCAGTGAAGTGAGTCAGAGAGATAAAAGCAAATATCATACGGTATTGCTTATACATGGAATCAAAAATAAAGGTTACAAGTGAATTTATTTACAAAACAGAGTTGC
>NW_011410155.1:0-515 GCF_000754665.1 Bison bison bison | reverse complement strand
TTTTAATTTCATGTCTGCAGTCACCATCTGAAATGATTTTGGAGCCCAAAAAATAAAGTCTCTCACTGTTTCCATTTTTCCCCCTTCTATTTGTCATGAAATGATGGGACTGGATGCCCTGAACTTGTTGAGTTTTAAGCCAACTTTTTCACTCTCCTCTTTCACTTTCATCAAGAGGCTCTCTAGTTCTTCTTCGATTTCTGCCATAAGTTTGGTGTCATCGGCATATCTGAGGTTGTTGATATTTCTCCTGGCAATCTTGATTCCAACTTGTGCTTCATCCAACCCAGCATTTTGCATGATGTACTCTGAATATAAGTTAAGTAAGCAGGGTGACAATATATAGCCTTGATGTACTCCTTTCCCAATTTGAAACCAGTCTGTTGTTCAATGTCCAATTCTAAATATTGCTTCTTGACTGGCATACAAGTTTCTCAGGAGGCAGAAAGCAGGTCAGGCAGTCTTTTATTCCAATCTCTTTGAGAATTTTCCACGATTTGTTGTGATTCACACAG
>NW_011410154.1:0-507 GCF_000754665.1 Bison bison bison | reverse complement strand
TGGATGGTGTGAGGGCAAGCTATCTTCCAGGAATGTGCCTAATGGATGAGGGAAAGAGGAAAGATAGATGATATGAGAGAATGGCATCTTCCATGAATGAGCCATAATAGATGGGGGAGACAGGAAGGGTGGATGCTGTGGGAATTAAGAATCTTCATTGAAGGCGCCATAGTGGGTGGGGGAAGACAGGAAGGGTGTTTAGTGTGAGTAAATGGTATCTTGCAGGATGAGTAACGGGATGGGGAAGTTAGGAAGAGGGGATGGTGTGAGGAGATGGTATATTCCAGGAATGAGCCAGTAGATGAGGGAGACAAGAAAATGGATGCTGTGAGGGGATTGTATCTTTTAGGAATTAACCACAGGGGATGGAAGGAGACATGAAAAATGGTGCGTGAACATGGTGTCTTTTAAGAATGACCCAGTTGATGAGAGAGAAAGGAAGAGTGGATGGTATGTGGGGTTACTATGTTCAGGAATAAACCATATTGTGTGCACGGGACAGGAAAT
>NW_011410153.1:0-584 GCF_000754665.1 Bison bison bison | reverse complement strand
TGGCAGGTGGATTCCTTACCACTACACTTCCTGGGAAGCCCATTTATTTTTCTTACTATATCATAAGTATTGTTTCATTAACCAGTTCATAAGCTATATCTTGGGACCTTACTTCCTATTTCTTAATCCTGCATAACACTGAAGAAAGCCACAAACACAGTGGCAAATCACCTTTTAAATTTTGACATTTTAGTTACCAAAACATTTGGAAAATGGTTTATATTTTGAAAACTGACTTTATATACACTAGCCTGTTCAGTCCTTTTTAAAACTTTTTATCAGTCACATATTAGAGATGATAAAAAAAGAGAATTCTAGAAAGGTTGGGTTACACAATAAGTGAAGAGACAAGAAGCAAATCAAAACAGTAAGACTCCCAGGGCAGTGACATTTCTGCACTATTTGGGAAAAACACAAGAACTGCCTACCTCTGTACTGGGGTTGGATATGAAAGTAACAG
The DNA here is from genome assembly GCF_000754665.1 of Bison bison bison. Classification (NCBI taxonomy): domain Eukaryota; kingdom Metazoa; phylum Chordata; class Mammalia; order Artiodactyla; family Bovidae; genus Bison; species Bison bison. Next base: position 124 of record NW_011410153.1, on the reverse strand, counting down.
CAGGGCTTAATGAAGTTCAGCCAACAATGCACAGGTGTGGGCTGGGTGAGTGGATGAAAATAACACAGTCAGAGAAGGGCAGCCGCTGTGTCTCTATCATGCACTCACTTTGCAAGTAGTTACA
>NW_011410152.1:0-595 GCF_000754665.1 Bison bison bison | reverse complement strand
GTATATATCATAGGGAGAGTTCCAAATAATACCCAATAGTAAGTCCCAACAATTGTTTCTCAAACTATGTGAACTATGGTGGCATATCTGTATTTTTTCTGCTCTGATATTCCTAATGTAACATTAGGCTTTCATTGTAAAATCCAGTCGGTATAAGTGTGAGCTGTATATACTTCCAAAATTAGATTTGAGTGAGGATCATACAGACTAAAAAGATATTGATTTAGTCACTGCTTTTTCCAATTTATATGTACTGTGCTATAGTTCAACCACATTCAAATATACTTTTTGGCATCAGTGGGGGTGAGGGACTGGGGAGTGGAGTGTATTATGAATAGGAGCTAGCAGTATGCTCACATGTAGGATGTACATTCTCTAAAATACAAATAACATGACCAGGCTCTGCACCTCTTGCTTAGTTCCAGGTGTTGGCAATGATAGCACTTTACTTTGAGTTGCCTACAAAAATCATGCTTGACTTCTGCCTAAGTTGTTTTTAAAATGTCACCATTTGGACAAGCTTTGGACTTCTGTTGGATTTATTAACCTGTCTATATTGGTCTTTTGTGTCACTACCATGTTTCAGTCATTCTTA
>NW_011410151.1:0-541 GCF_000754665.1 Bison bison bison | reverse complement strand
CCTCTGAGCCACCAGGGAAGCCCCTGGTGGCTATACCCTAATACAAACCAGCTATATCCTAATACAAAATAAAAAGTTTTAAGTTTGAAAACAAAAAAAGACAGAAGGCAAAATGGAGATAGTCTATCAATTAGGGAAAAAAGATGAAGATATAAGAAGATAAAGGAAGTTATGCTAAATAATACTTGAAATAAATTAATTCAACAAATATTTATTGAACACCTGTGCTAAGTTCTGAGGATAAGGTGATGAATAAGGCAGATATAGTCCCTACTTATCCTACAGACAAGTAAAGTGAAGTGAAATGAAATGAAGTCACTCAGTCGTGTCTGACTCTTTATGACCCCATGGACTGTAGCCTTCCAGCTTCCTCTATCCATGGGATTTTTCAGGCAAGAATATTGGAGTGGGCTGCCATTTCCTTCCCCAGAGGATCTTTCTGACCCAGAGATCGAACCCGGCTCTCCTGCATTACAGGCAGACTCTTTTACTCTCTGAGCCACCAGGGAATCCCACAGATGAGTAAACAGCCCAGTATAAT
>NW_011410150.1:0-516 GCF_000754665.1 Bison bison bison | reverse complement strand
CGGTGTGCTCTTCCGATCTAAACTCTTGGAAAAGGGGATAATCTGATTTCCAGAATTATCACATTAATTGATTCGTATATCCAGTGTTCATAAAAAATGACAAGGCACACAAAGAAACAGTAAGTATGTTTCTCAAAGGAAAAAAAAAATCAATGGAAACTATCTCTGAAAAAGATATAATGGCAGATATACTACACAAAGACTTCAAAACGATTGTCTTAAAGATGCTCAAAGAACTCAAGGAAAATGGGATAAAGTCAAGAAAACGATGTGTGAACAAAATGGAAATATCAGTAAAGAGACAGAAAACAAAAAGGAACCAAAAAGAAATTCTGGAGCTATAAAATACAATAACTGAAATGAAAAACTCACTACAGGGATTCAAAGGCAGATTGAGCAGGAAGAAGAAAGAGTTAGCCAACTCGAAGATAGGACAATGAAAATTATTGAGTCTGAGGAGAAGAAAGAAAAGAGGTTGAAGAAAAGTAAACAGATCCTAAGAGACCTGTGGGACAC
>NW_011410149.1:0-525 GCF_000754665.1 Bison bison bison | reverse complement strand
TGTACTGGTGTTTTTCTTTCTTGGCTTACTTCACTCTGTATAATAGGCTCCAGTTTCATCCACCTCATTAGAACTAATTCAAACGTATCTTTTTTAATTGGCTGAGTAATACTCCATTGTGTATATGTACCACAGCTTTCTTATCCATTCATCTGCTGATGGACATCTAGGTTGCTTCCATGTCCTGGCTATTATAAACAGTGGCAAGGATTTTTAAAGCATCCATTTTCTAAACAAATATCAAAACAAAAAATCTCAGCAAGGAAATGGAATTTGTAATAGAAATAATACAAAAAAGGAAAAGTACAGTGACTGAAATAAAAACCCATTGGTTTGACTCAATAGTAGAGTGAAGATGATCCAGGATAAAATTATTGAACTTATAGTCAGAATTTACCCAGTCTAATCTACAGAGAGAAAATAGATTAGAAAAAAGAAGAAAAATAAGAGATCTTTAGGGTTTCAACAAACAATGACCAAATATTCAAAGTTCCTATTATCAGAGTTCCAGAAGGAACAAATAGA
>NW_011410148.1:0-505 GCF_000754665.1 Bison bison bison | reverse complement strand
TCCTGCCTTCAATCTTTGCCAGCATCAGGGTCTTTTCCAATGAGTCAGTTCTTCACATCAGGGGGCCAAAGTATTGGAGCTTCAGCATCAGTCCTTCCAGTGAATATTCAGAGTTGATTTCCTTTAGGATGGACTGGTTTGATCTCCTTGCTGTCTAAGGGACTCTCAAGAGTCTTCTCTAACACCACAGTTTGAAAGCATCAATTCTTTGGCGCTCAGCCTTCTTTATAGACCAGCTCTCACATCTGTACTTGACTACTGGAAAAACCATAGCTTTAACTATGCCAACCTTTGCCAGCGAACTGATGTCTCTCTCTCTTTTTTTTTTTTTTGATGCTTGGGGCTGGATAATTCTATGTTTTGGTGGCCGTCTGGTAAGTGATAGGCTCTTTAGCATGCAAGATGCTAAGTAGCTCCCTTACCTCACTTCTGACTATAAAAACATCTCTAGATGGTGATAGCAGTTCCCTGATTCCAGGAGCACCCCAGGTGGGAAGCAGTTGTT
>NW_011410147.1:0-572 GCF_000754665.1 Bison bison bison | reverse complement strand
TCGCTTCAGCATTTCCTTCATCATTGGTAGCCGGCACACAGTCTTCACCGTTAGGTCTTCAAAGGAATAATTCACATCCTGATTCTCACACCTAGGAAAAGCACAGAAGGCTGCTCTTCTTAGGAGACAAACAGGACGGCCAAGACCCTCAACTCCACCACAGGTTCCAAGCCCAGAGTTCAGACTACTCTCCTATTCCTCCTGGTGCAAGCAAGCAGGAGACTACTCTCCTATTCCTCCTGGTGCAAGCAAGCAGGATTCCTCCCCCTCGGTCCCCTCACATCAGTGCCCAGACTGATCCGTGGGGCCCAGGCCTCCTTACCCCTCTGCTTGGCCTGTATCTTTACAATCTACTCAACCGCCCATAAGCAGAAAAGAGCTCATACCTGGTCAACACCTCTGCTGGATTCTGTGAAGAGAAGAAAGAAAGAAGTTATGTACCCTCGCTGTGAGATCTGTTACTCAACTTGGTGAGCAGCTACTTTTCTGTCAGTTGCTTTTGTGAGTCATCACACATGATCTCCCGCTGCCAAGCCCAACAGGGTTAACACAGGGCAGTCTTTTTTCGTGTG
>NW_011410146.1:0-564 GCF_000754665.1 Bison bison bison | reverse complement strand
CTAAACAGACATTTCTCCAAAGAAGACATACAGATGGCTAACAAACACATGAAAAAATGCTCAGCATCACTCATTGTCAGAGAAATGCAAATCAAAACCACAGTGAGGTACCATCTCCTGCCAGTCAGAATGGCTGCTATCTAAAAGTCTAATGCAGGAGAAGGTGTGGAGAAAAGGGAACCCTCTTACACTGTTGGTGGGAATGCAAACTACTACAACCACTATGGGTAACAGTGTGGAGATTCTTTAAAAAAAAAAAAAACTGAACAGATCTGCCATATGACCCAGCAATCCCACTACTGGGCATACCCATTGAAAACAGAATTGAAAGAGACACATGTAACCCCAATGTTCGTCATAGCACTGTTTACAATAGCTAAGACATGGACCCAACCTAGATGTTCATCAGCAGACGAATGGATAAGAAAGTTGTGGTACATATGCCCAACAGAATATCTCTCAGCTATTAAAAAGATTGCAGTGGAATCAGTTCTAATTAGGTGTATGAAACTGGAGCCTATTATACAGAGTGATATAAGTCAGAGAGAAAAACACCAATACAGT
>NW_011410145.1:0-544 GCF_000754665.1 Bison bison bison | reverse complement strand
GTATGAAACGAGATGCCAGTCCAGGTTCAATGCACGATACTGGACGCTTGGGGCTAGTGCGCTGGGACGACCCAGAGGGATGGTATGGGGAGGGAGGAGGAAGGAGGGTTCAGGATGGGGAACACATGTATACCTGTGGCGGATTCATTTTGATATTTGGCAAAACTAATACAACTATGTAAAGTTTAAAAATAAAATAAAATTAAAAAAAAAAAAAGAAAACCAGTCACAGAAAACTAACCAAACTGATCACATGGACCACATCCTTGTCTAACTCAATGAAACTAGGAGCCATGTAGAGCCACCCAAGATGGACAGGTCATAGTGGAGAGTTCAAGAAAATGTGGTTCGCTGGAGAAAGGAATGGCAAACCAGTATTCTTGCCTTGAGAACCCCATGAACAATATGGAAAGGCAAAAAGACATGGCATTGAAAGATGAACTTCCAAGGACAGTAGGTACACAATATGCTACTGGAGATGAGTGGAGCAATGACTCCAGAAAGAATGAAGAGAAACAGTCAAAGAGAAAAAAAAAATGCCCAG
>NW_011410144.1:0-516 GCF_000754665.1 Bison bison bison | reverse complement strand
TGTTAATAATGAGAATCTCTGGCTACCTGGCCAAACCATGATCTTTCAGGTTAATGAAGGGTTCATTGAAGGGTGACTTGTAACTTTTGAAACAGCCAGTCTTTATGAGGAAGAAATTTTTCATGATTTAAAAGTTGGAATAAATCTAAAGTTGGGATCATCAATAGAAAAGGGCCTGGTGTTTTTTTGTTGTTGTTGTTCCGACTGTAGTCAGTCACAGATTCTTGAAGTTCTTTTTTTTTTTTTTTAATATTTTATCTCACAGGTTTTTGTGTGGTTTCTTTATTTATTTTCAGCTTTCTGGTTAAAACTCTCTTTGGAATAGTTTATTGCAGAAGGAGTTTGTATCATTTTATCCAAAACAGAAAAGGAATTGAGACACAAGGCTAGATGTAGTGGGTGTGGAAGCCAGTTTCACAGAACTGAAAGAGCTGGCATCTCACGAGGCCTTTGATAGTGGTTTTTACATACTGTAGGTTTTTTTTTCCCCCCTATGGGGAATTGTATTCTTATCTA
>NW_011410143.1:0-527 GCF_000754665.1 Bison bison bison | reverse complement strand
TTGGAGAAAGCATAGGTGATGATAAGTTACTGTATTGGGAGTCAAATAATATTGAGCCAATAATAATTGGGAGCCTACATTTGGGGTCAAAAATTATTTTTTTTAAAGTATTTTCAAAAATAATTTTATGCAAAAAAAGTATACTTCATGTTGGAGGTGGAATGGAGGTGCATCTTAGTGTGATATGAAGGAGGGCTCTAAAACTAGACTGGCCCATGAAGATGACAGACAACCTTGCATTTCCTGTTGACCTTGACCTGCAGCCCCTTACTCCCTAGCTGCCTATTGCCACGTGTTTTCACCTTCTGATTATAAGACCACCTACCTTTATTGTTTTCCTCTGAACACTCAGTCCTGTGATATTTGATGCTGTAAACTCCTCACGGCTAAGAAGGTGTTAGCCTTGCTTCCTGCTGATCCCTGACACAAAGGACAGAACTTTGCACCAAGTGTAGGCTGTCCATGTTGTTAGTTGGAAGAGCATCGCTGGGTGGTCCTGGGGGGAGTCATTATGGAGAAGGGCAGTG
>NW_011410142.1:0-502 GCF_000754665.1 Bison bison bison | reverse complement strand
GGGGAAAGGGTATTATAAAAGGATACAGACACATCCAGATGAAGAGGTACACAGCGGGAGGTCCTGCCCAGAAGCTCTGTCCCCGTAGGACTGGGGTGCACCACCCGCCCAGCACATGGACATGTTCACCAACCTGGAAGCTCATCAACTCAAGTTGCTCCAAAGAATTTTGATAGCACTTAATCTGCAGACCTCCCCCTCCCCTTCCCTGTGGTTGCTGGGTGGAATTAAAAGTTCTAGCCCTCTAATCACTGGGTCTTTCTTATGAGTAACACCAGCCTGAGGCTCTCCAGGGAGCCCACCTGAGTCACCTCATGAGCCCCAAAGGGGCTCCTTAAGAATAAGAAAACCACTCCCATCACTCAGGAAATTCCAAGAGTTTTAGGAGCGTTTTGCCAGTACAGGGTCCAGGACCAAATGTTGAACATACATTATTATTACCTGTACACATATGTGTGCGTGTGTGTGTGTGTTAGTCACTCAGTTGTGTCTGATTCTTTGC
>NW_011410141.1:0-575 GCF_000754665.1 Bison bison bison | reverse complement strand
TGAGGTCGCATAGAGTCGGACACAACTGAAGCGACTTAGCAGCAGCAACAGCTTCTGGAAAAGGGATGTGTTTATATCCATGTATCCAAAAATATCTCTTCATATATCCAGAAAATATCCTTGCTGTTTGAACATACAAAGAACCTATATGTTTGATAATTTATTTATAGTTCTTTACATATAAAGAGAAGTTTGGTGTAAAAAAAAAATATATATATATATATATAACCTTAAATTTAATTGTATTTATTATCATAAAAATATTATTTGCCTGTTTGCTCATATTTGGTGACTTAATCAGATTGGTGACATTTACTACATTGCTAATAAAACATCTGATATCAATGTGACTTATTTCTTATTAGAGTATCAGCTCTCTGGAATGTTTTAATAGTTTTCTTCTGGTCTTTAGAATTTTTTAAGTATTTCTTAAGAGTAGTTGTGTATTTTTTTATATATCCTATTTAGCACTTTTTAAAAAAATCCTTTAAATTTGAGGACTTTTAATCTTTTGTTAGTTCTGGAATTATCCTATGTCATTTATTTCACCAAGTCTCTCTCTCTCTCTTTCATTT
>NW_011410140.1:0-535 GCF_000754665.1 Bison bison bison | reverse complement strand
GGTAATGTATTGAGAGGGAAGAGAGAGAGAGAGAGAAAATGGTTCGGAGCCTAATACCTCACAAAAGGAAAACTGGGATGAAACACTTTAATGCATGAAACATAAAGATCAAAACAGGTAAGACTCAAGAGGAGGCAGACTGTGCTCTGTCATCAAGGTGAAGATGAATGTAGGAAAGGAATCAAGAGTTGAGTACACCAGTGGTACATAGGCCAGTGCAAGCCCAGTTTTACCTGTCCGTGAGATGAGCACAGAATGTGAGTAAGCATTTAGAGGTGTTCATACAATTTGATGGAATAATTTTGTGCTGTTGAATTCAGTGAAGACAGATTTGGGTTTATATCTACATTTTCTGTTTGAGTTTAGGGGAACTCATTTTAATTGTATTTTTAGAAACTAAAATGGTAAATTGAAAATGTACAAAATAAATGTTTAAAAATGAAAAAGAATTAAAATATTTAAAATTTAACAGCTAGCCTTCACCAAAGACAGCCTGAGAAGCACTGACACAGACAAAATGTTGCCAGCAGAGCAT
>NW_011410139.1:0-549 GCF_000754665.1 Bison bison bison | reverse complement strand
GTTTCTATTATAGAATCAAGTAATCTCTTTGATCTTACACAATCACTTAGATCAAGATTTACTGATAATTCAGCCTAACAGTGTTGTAGGAACCATCCCCTGCCATTATAGAGGTGAGACCTGGTGGGTTTCGCTTTGTTACAGGAGGAGCAACAGTCCCATGAGTCCACATTCAGGTCCTCACCTTGCCTTCAGATCAGTCCTGGGAATCCACTCTCATTTAAACGAACACCCTGAACAACAATCAGAGCTCATTGCCACCAGCACGGAAGTTGGGGGGAGCCAATTCTGGCAATGGCTACCCTGTGCGGGATCTCTGAGGGATGATGGCAGGGGTGGGGCTTTGTGGGGACTCCATCGTTCAGTGTTCAGCGGTCCCTGGGTCATCCCCTGGGGTCCTCCCTGTACCGTCTGTCAGAGCTTGAGTCCCCTTACTCTATGGACTTAAGTCCTCCTGCCCCCAAACAAAGCCTTAGCCTCCCCAAATCCCTAGTGGGGAGTCAGGACGTGTCTCTGAGCATCTCTCCTTGACAGTGGCAGTGCCACTCT
>NW_011410138.1:0-549 GCF_000754665.1 Bison bison bison | reverse complement strand
AGCAGAGTTTCCTGTTTTACACAGTAGGTCCTTGTTGGTTATCTATTTTAAACATAGTAGTGAGTACATGTCAATCCCAAACTCCCTAACTATCCCTCTCCCACCCTTTTCCCCTTGGTGACCATAAATTCATTCTCTAGGACTGGGAGTCTATTTCTGTTTTGTAAACAAGTTCATTTGTAATCTTTTTTTTTTTTTAGATTCCATATATAAGCTTAGAAACAGTCAAGAGGATCAGGATTTGAATCCTAGCTCTGCTACTGAGATAATGGGCCTCAGCTACTTTACATGTGAAATGAGATAGGGTTAAGCCATTTACACTTTTAAAAATTACATGGATCATTCTTAAGTTCACCTAGAATACAGTCTGATGTATTGCTGTGCCTTGACAGTTTTTGTCTCTGATCTTTTCTTTACACATTCATAGTGTGGTTTCTACAATGGAAATCTGACTTTGTCACTTTCTCCTCCTTTCAATCAGGTCTTTTTGTTCTCAGAATGAGTCGTGTTATGTAGCGTATTTAATTGTTTGACCTCCACTTATTTCTC
>NW_011410137.1:4977-5372 GCF_000754665.1 Bison bison bison | reverse complement strand
CTTTGAGGCCACCCATGAAAGGAAGTCATTCAACAGTTTTGTTGCAAAACAGGTCTATGGTACGTTCAAAGAGGGTTTATTCCAGAAAAAATGTTTGACAGAAATTTTTGCCGGTGACAAGGGCCATCACCCATTCATATGAAAGTGGAGAGAAGAATTTCTCCTGAGGCTTTTATCAAGAAGCAGTACAGAATTTTCTCAATATTTGATCTGGAGAGTCTGAGGACTTTGGCACCATCACTGTGGAATATTTGGATTTTTTGCACCTAGTAGGCTGCAGTAAGTTAGACAATGAATTTAATCCAGGTACTCCTCCTGCACACCCCAGATAACCACATGTGGTGGCCAGTTGATTAGAACTGTTTATGTTTTCTCTCTAGCTGCTGGCGGTGGTA
>NW_011410137.1:0-542 GCF_000754665.1 Bison bison bison | reverse complement strand
TCTGGCTCTAGGTTTTTTATCCCACCATAGTGGTTATCCAAGTCATTAAGATATTTTTGTATAGTTCTTGTATTCTTGCTCCCTCTTCCTATTATCTTCTGCTTCTGTTAGGCTCATTCCATTTCTGTCCTTTATTGCACCCATCTTTACATGAACTGTTCTTTTGTTATATCTAATTTTCTTGAAGAAATCTCTAGTCTTTCTTATCTGTTGTTTTCCTCTATTTCTTTGCATTGATCACTGAGGAAGGCTTTCTTATCTCACCTTGATATTCTTTAGAACTCTGCATTGAAATGAGTATATCTTTCCTTTTCTCCTTTGCCTTTAGAGTCTCTTATTTTCTCAGGTATTTGTAAGGCCTCCTCAGACAACGACTTTGCCTTTTCACATCTCTTTTTCTCAGGGATGGTTTTGATCACCGCCTCCTGTACAATGTCATGAACCTCTGTCCATAGTTCTTCAGGCATTCTGTCTACCAGATCTAATCCCTTGAATCTATTTGTTACTTCTACTGTATAATCATAAGGGATTTGACTTAGGTT
>NW_011410136.1:0-608 GCF_000754665.1 Bison bison bison | reverse complement strand
TCCTCCATCCATGGGATTTTCCAGGCAAGAGTACTGGAGTGGGGTGCCATTGCCTTCTCCAAATAATTAACTACTGAGGTTGAAATAAGTGCAAAGAGTATGGACTAGGGAGGTAAGCTTTCTCAAATAATAATAATTATTATTACTATTACTACAAACTTAATGGGTGATAAAAGGCCACCTAGCTATTAGAAAGAACTAGAACGATATAATATAAAATGTAGCACTGACATCCATGGACACAAGGAAACTGATACTGTAGTAAAGAGTCAACAGTGAAATCTATCAGTTGCTATGTGGGGTAATTATTCTGAACTTTCTTAATTTCTACACCAAAAAAAAATCTGCAATGTACTTTTAACAGATCTGGTGTCAGAGAGGACCTGAGGAGACCCCCCAATAACTCCCAAGAACAATGAGCAACCAGATGTAGGCACCCATGAGCCCCCTGAGCTTGCTGCTTTCTCGCTGCCTCCAGAGGTTACCTGTAGGTAGGTCCATCTTGGATCCCAGCTCCATAGCCTTTGCCTTATGAGTTTTCAGAGACTTTATTTAAGCATTTCTTTTCCTGGACTGGGTCTGAAACCAGTGGCGGGTCTGAAACCAGT
>NW_011410135.1:0-528 GCF_000754665.1 Bison bison bison | reverse complement strand
CTCAACATGCATATAAAGCAAATTAATCCAGTATCTCTGGGGAGGAGCCCAGTCCTCAGTACTTTTAAAGCTCCCTCTCTGTTATGTGTAGGTAGCCAAGTTCCAGAATAGCTGCTCTAGGCAATTATGATCAGCCTCATTTATTTCCTCTAGGGCCTAACTCCCACCATTGTAACACATTAGTCACTTAGGGGAGTTTTCACTATTCCTGAGGGCTGTATTGTCTCAGTTTCAAGAGTCAGTTTAAAAAATAAATTGGGAGAATTTTTTTGAAGGCCTGTAAACTGCTACTAATTTCTTGATTCTGTGTTGGATATAACAGAACTTGGAAAATTCATATAACAGATTTCCAGCTTGCAATGTGATTAAAGAAACAAGACTTATACACATGATAATGGTGAAGAATAAATGAAAGCAGTTTGTAGGGATGTCCCAATTGGTAATCACTTATTAGGGAGAAAGTAAGTACACAGAAAAAGCAAGAGATTTTTGTGGCATTTTGCAGCTAGAGCTTTCACATACAAGGTG
>NW_011410134.1:0-679 GCF_000754665.1 Bison bison bison | reverse complement strand
TATAACCTTGTGTAGGGGAAGGCACGAGCATATGTACTACTAAATGTAGAAACTATAAAAGAAAATATCTTTTAAACCTTTGTTAAGGATGCACATATGGAGGAACTAAAGGAAAAAAATGATTACTGTAGAAACCAGGTTGACACCGCTAGGAGGTGCAGAAAGGGAAGTAATTATGGTCAGAAAGTCATATGCAAAGGATTTCTAGGGTGCTGGCAATATCCTACTTCTTCACCTGGGTGGTGGCAACATAGGTGTTCACTTTATAACTGTGTTTAACCATATTTTTTATTCATTTTCAATATGTGTACCATATTTCACAATGAAAAAAAAATTTTTTAATATGTAGATTAAAAAATTCCTACCTTGATCCGTGAAACCAACTCCTGAATTCCTACAGTTCGGGCTTTTTCTACATAAGATATAAGCTCCATCATTTCCTCTGTTGTCTCAGGAACTTTTAATGCATGCTCTTTAACTGCTTCAAATTCACTGCAAATACTGACATAATACCTTGCTTTATTATAGGTACAGTAATTAATGCTATATTACGCTCAATTATGATTACTATAAAATAGGCACTGTGATCCTAAAAACAATCAGTTAGGCGTCTTAAAATATTTAAGTATAACTTAACTGACACAACTCAGGATACACCATAGATTTATAAAATCTATAA
>NW_011410133.1:0-638 GCF_000754665.1 Bison bison bison | reverse complement strand
TATTGGTATTGGGATACATAGAGATGTGTTAAAATATGAACAATGGTTATCACTGGTTAAATTATCTTTTGTGATATTATACATATATCAAGGTACAAAGATAAAATTATTTAAAAGTAAAAAAAATAGTATTAGGAAGCAATTTAAAAACTAAAAATTTTAATAAGTGCGTGTCTGTGTGCTCAGTTGCTCAGTCATGTCCAACTCTTTGTGGCCCCACGGACCTTAGCCAGCCAGGCTCCTCTGCCCACAGAATTTTCCAGGCAAGAATACTGGATTGGGGTGCCATTTCCTTCTCCATGGGAATCTTCCTGACCCAGGGGTCAAAAATCTCTTAGGTCTCTTTTTCTGTGGATTAGCCACATAAGATGTGGCCCCAGGCCTAATGTTAACTTTGAAAATCTTGCCTGAAAGTCACTGGGAAGTGTGGGGCGTTTGAGCACTTTCTGCCTGTTCTCCTTGCTTGGTGCCCTGAAATAAATCCTGTAATTTACTTCACCAAAACCCTTGTCAGTAGATTGGCTTTGCTGCATGTTAGGTGAGCTGATCCAAGTTTAGTTCAGTAGCCATGACATGAAAATCTGTTCACTTTGTGTTTTCTTAATTAGTTTGGCTTCTAGTTTCTGACTGGTTGTCTT
>NW_011410132.1:0-608 GCF_000754665.1 Bison bison bison | reverse complement strand
TCCCTAACTGCACAGTTCTTCCTTGTACTCAGCCCCAGAGAAAATAAACTGTCTTATCCGAAAAGGCTTCCATTTGCTTGACGAACCCAATTTATGAGCCACTTGGCAAACAAACTGCATGGGCAGATATCTCCTGGCCCTTTCACATCACTGGATGGGAGGGGATCCAGAACACCAGCACAGGAAAAGGCTGATGCTCTGGCTACTTCTGTGATTGTGAGGAATAAAGCTCTATGTCTCTGCCTCTGGAGGCTCATGTTTTCTACCAGAATCTATGATACTAGGGCAGAACTAACTTCTTAGCTTACAAGCAGGGAAAAATCTTACACTCACTGGAGCTACAGCCATCATGCTAAGACTTACCAGAAACACCACATTCTCCCTGTGTTCAGAAGATCATGTCTCCGACAACTAGGCTGGACCCAAAAGCCTCAAAATTCCCAATAGAAATCTCCTAGGCTGGAAGCTGGAGTCAGAGCAGACAGGAGCGGTAGGCACACCCCGTCTTGATCTCCATGACCAAGATCTGTTTAGCTAAAAAGTGGTTAAAAGGAAAGGATGCTGAGTTGGGTTATTACTCACCAGCTGCTTTATGGCAACTTTCTTTG
>NW_011410131.1:0-576 GCF_000754665.1 Bison bison bison | reverse complement strand
AACTCTGTCCTGGGCTCAGTGGGATTTTCCGTCCCCTTTCAGGGTCTTTCCTTGGCTCTAGGTAGAGCCTGGGACACCGGTGTCTGCTGCCCTGGTGTACCTCCTCTCAGACAAAGGCTCTCACCAATCCCATACCATCAGAAAGAAAGGAGAGTTCACATACACCTGACTTCCATGCCTGGGCTTCTCAGTGCTGTGCGGTGGGTGGGGGTGGGGGATGGTGCTCTGTATTGTTTTCCCTGTTCTAGGGTGAGAGTGATCAACATTGTTTTTTCAGGGTCCTCATGCTGACTCCTCTGAAGCCCTGGGCCTCCTCCCTTGGCAGAATTGAGGCCATTCACATATTCCAACATCCTCACATCTCTGAACTCTCCAGACAAAAGTGAGAAGACTCACTCAGCTTCACAGATATGCTAGGTTTCCACTTGGAAAAGAGCCAAAATTTATGACAACTTAAGTTTAGAGTTGGTGTTCACCTTAGACCTCGTTCCAGTCTGGGTAGAACTTAGGACTCCTCCCACCAATAACCTGGGTAATTCAGCCTCAGAGCAAAGTCCTGAATTCCCCGAGTTCCTG
>NW_011410130.1:0-528 GCF_000754665.1 Bison bison bison | reverse complement strand
GGGGGTCCTTCTTATGGCTGGCATCTTAAGTGGGGACAACGCTGTACAACAGGGTCCCTAACCTCGGGGTCTACACTCACTCCAGGCAACTAGTGTCAGGACCGAGTTGGACCGCGGGACACCCCAGCTGGTGCAGAGGTGAAGAGCTGATAGTCGTCTGTAAAGCCAAACAAGGTCGAAAGAACGTTTGTGGTATTCCTGCCAAAAGTGCCTAATGTGAATCTATTCAAGAGAAACATTCTACAAGATAACTGGCCTGTCTCCTTCCAAAATACATGTCAAGAAAGATAGAGAAGCACTGAGAAGCTACTCCAGATTTAATGGAAACTAACAAGATAGGACAAATACGTGCAATATGTAACCCTGAGTGAGAGCCTTGAACAGAGGGGGGAAAAAAATCACTGCAAAGGACATTCATGGGGCAACTGACCAAATTTGTCCATGGAATGTTAGCTAAGGGCTTTGTATCAAAAAATTTCCAGATTTTGATAAAAGTATGACAATTGTGGAAGACAATATTCTTGTTAG
>NW_011410129.1:0-521 GCF_000754665.1 Bison bison bison | reverse complement strand
AGAATCCCATATATTGAGAATACACGATGGTGACAGTCTGTGTGATACAGAGTGTCAGACAAGAGTGTAGTGACTTAACACATGAAATATCACTTTAACAGGTTCTAATATAATATATATGTAGTTATATATATATAAAACTTTTATAACTTATATATATATATAATAAATATTTCTTTAATATATTACCAATGCCATGCTCAGCAAAAAATCAGTTCACTCACTCACTTCATTAGACTCGCACAGTCGTGTCCGATTCTTTAAATTGTATGCAGAGCACATCATGAGAAACAGGCTGGAAGAAGTACAAGCTGGAATCAAGATTGCTGGGAGAAATATCAATAACCACAAATATGCAGATGACACCACCTTTATGGCAGAAAGTGAAGAGGAACTAAAAAGCCTCTTAATGAAGGTGAAAGAGGAGCCTGAAAAAGTTGGCTTAAAACTCAACATTCAGAAAATGAAGATCATGGCATTTGGTTCCATCACTTCATGGAAAATAGATGGGGAAACAGTGT
>NW_011410128.1:0-507 GCF_000754665.1 Bison bison bison | reverse complement strand
TCATCCCTCGTTTATGTAAATGAGAAGAGTCCAATTACACATATGGAAAAAGGGTTTAATGAATCGTGAAAAAGCCCGGTTTGCAGAGAAAGGGCACAATCCTCTCGTCTTCTTCTCTTTTATATTAAACTTAGAAACATGTATTTCTTTTAAAGAAGATGATAAAGCTTAATGATTATATCATTTTATTTTATATACTAATCTTCATACTTGGGAATTATTAAGTATATTTTGCTAGAATTATCTTTGGAAGGCTTTCTGGAGACAGCAGATATTCTACAAGAACAATTGCAAAACTCTTTTTTCCTTAAATTAAAAAAAAAAGTATTACATTAGTTCCTTCCATTTTTGACGTTATTCTTAGCTCATGATAATTTTTTTTTAAAACGCAGTTTGATCTGGAATTGTCTGCACTGAAAAAAGAACTGCATCACTATAAGAGGTTGTTACCGAACCCAAGGAAAAAACTTCAGTATCGCATACCATTTTAGCTCAATTTGGGTATTA
>NW_011410127.1:0-534 GCF_000754665.1 Bison bison bison | reverse complement strand
ATGAAATGAGAGCACTGAATATGAAATAGAAAAAGGGAAACAAACTAGATAAAAGTAAAAGATCATCATATAGTTCAGTTGTTTGTAAGCATGACTGTTCATTAGAAACATATCTGGAACTCTGGGAGGAAAAAAGGCAATACTCAGGTATTTGTATACAAATACATTTGTATTTTTTAAAAAATTTCAAGAAAATTCTTGAAATTTTAAAATTCTTGGATTTTAAAAAGGGATTACAAGTTTTTCTATTAGATCCTAGTTTTGGTGATATAGAGTTCTACTCTTCTGTTAACCAATCATGATACAATTAAGTGAGTAATAGTTACATAATCACAATAGTAAAAGATGTTTATCAGTTTTCACGATCAATAGCCAGACCAAAAAAAGATAATTGTAATTGCAAGCCATCATGGGAACATGATTAACTTAATATAAAAGAATTGCATACAGTTTGGGGGGGTCAAGCAGAGTGATAGGACAAGTGGAAGTGCATACACGCGCATGTTTTCATCCACCCAGTCTGTGTCTTTTGGT
>NW_011410126.1:0-605 GCF_000754665.1 Bison bison bison | reverse complement strand
TAGTTGCCCTGCATGTAGGCTCTTAGTTCCTGGACCAGGGATCGAACCCAAGTCACCTGCATTGGCAGGTGGATTCTTAACCACTGGACCACCAAGGAAATCCCGATACAATTCTAATTAAACCTTTCTTTTATCATTTTAACTTACATTTGCCTACCTACTTTTCACTAAGACCCTGGAGATCAAGGACCACAACATCTTGCTTAGGACTTTATCTGTGTCTTAAAGTCTAAGTAGCACAGAGCGGGGCTCAGTAAATATCAGTCGAATGAATTAGCAAACGAATGAATGCACATAAAAGAACTGTTGTCATTGCTAAGTTGTTCCTGACTTTCAGTTTTTTTTTGATAGAGTTCTGTATTCTTCTGTCCCGTGGGGGTATTCCTTTCATATTAACAAATCAAGCCTCCTCATTTTTAGTCAATGTTTTCCTTTCTGGAAGCTTTCATATACCCTGTTTATGAGCAATTTCCTCCTGTTCTTTGCCAAGTGACCTCCAACTATTTCATCATGTAGATTGAAGCTTTCTGTCATTCCAGGCAAGCTGACCCGTCCCTGAACCATATTGGTTATTTGTCTCTGAATATATCATCTCAACCCTGCCC
>NW_011410125.1:0-521 GCF_000754665.1 Bison bison bison | reverse complement strand
GTGGAAAGGCATCTCACATTTATGGATTGGAAGACTTACTATTGTGTTAAGATGGCAGTACTCCCCTAATAGAACCCCATCAAAATTCAAACTGTTCTTTCCCCCCAGAAATCAACAAACTGATCCTAGAATTGTAAGAATTGAAAGGGTCCTGGGATAGCCAAAACAGTGTGAAGAAAGAACAAGTACTTACACTTCCCAACTACAAAACCCACTTCAAAGCCAAAATAATCAAGACATTATATGGTGTTGTAGCCACGCGTTCCAGGAAACAAACACACTCAGAAGGACAATACAGATAGTGGAATGCAGTTTATTACACCGGCGCGCCCAAGGCAGAGTCTCCTCTTGGCGGAGGACCCAGACCAGTTTTTGCGAAAACCTTTTATACCCTAAAGTGTATGTGCCCAAACCCACTTCCCCAAATTCCCTGAAATTAGTCTGAACAAAGGAAAAGAAAGATATAATCAAAGTTAACCCGTGATTCATATGCCTTAAGCCTAGGTAGTTAATAGTGGACA
>NW_011410124.1:0-502 GCF_000754665.1 Bison bison bison | reverse complement strand
AGGCAAGAACACAGAGTAGTAGGACCAGATTAGAATCTGAGCTGCCCCCACAGCAGGTCCAGAGACCAGCACAGTGTTGGAGGGCATCCTAGGGAGGTGAGGTGGACTGTGGCTCCCAGCGAGGGAAAGAACTCTGACAGCAGTGACTCAAGAAAACATTCATTATTCTTATGTTTTGACTTGTTCTGTAGATTCTTTTGGATGTTTTTCTTTTTCTTCCCCCTACCCCTGTTGTAGTTTTCAATTTTATTGGTGTTATTAAATCTAATTAAGGTTTTGGGTTTGTTTGTTTGTTTGTTTTAGTCACACTTTTTTCTGTTGTTATAAACCTCAGCCTCTACGTTGGGTTTTTGCAGTTCTGTGGAGTTTTCCTTTTTTTTTTTTTCTTTTTTTCTATTTTAATTTTTAAAGCTATTATTATTTATTCTACATATATTCCTTTGTTTGCTTTTCCTAATGTTCTTTCCCCCTTGCAGTTAATCTTTAATGTATATAAATCTTC
>NW_011410123.1:0-510 GCF_000754665.1 Bison bison bison | reverse complement strand
GTGCAGTGACCACACCCTCTGACTTCTGGGCAGGAATCCCACCCTCTGGTCTCTGGACAGTGACCCTACACTCTGATCTCTGGTCAATGACCCTACTCTGTTATCTCTGGGCAGTGACCCTATCCGCTGATCTCTGAGCACTGATCCTACCCTCTGATCTGTGAACAGTGCCATCACCTTCTGATCTCTGGACAGTGACTGTACCCTCTGATCTCTCGGCAGTGAACCCATGCTCTGATCTCTGGGTACTGACATCACCCTCTGATCTCTGGGCAGTGACCTCACCCTATGATGTCTGGGCAGCGACCCCACCCTCTGGCCTCGGGGCAGTGACCTCACCCTCTGAACTCTGTGCAATGACCTCAGCCTCTGATCTCTGAGCATTGACCACACCCTCTGAACTCTTGATAGTGACATCACCCTCTGATCTCTTGATAGTGACCTCATACTCTGATCTCTAGGCAGTGACCTCACCCACTCAAGGCTGGACATGACTTCACTCTGTGACCG
>NW_011410122.1:0-677 GCF_000754665.1 Bison bison bison | reverse complement strand
AAACTCTGTCACATATATGTCAATCAGGAGGAGATTTTCGAACCTGAAATATGGAATTTTCTATATCCCCTTAGGAAAATTAGATGCTTCTTTATCAATTATGGACATCTCTCCATTTCATTCATGAAAGTCTGGGTGGATATTTCATTTCTTAATCTATGAGAGATTCAAGTATTCAGGAACCAAATTTTAATACAACTATGTTTACATGTAATATGGAGTATTGTACACTTCAAATGCGAAAATCAGGGTATACATGTCTTTATGGGACATGCCATTAGAAAATCTGGGTGTCCATTTTCCTGTATTAAAGATGAAATTCTCTGTATTTCCAAGACTAGGAACTGAGTACAGTTTTTGTTACATGACATATGTAATTGTTTTTCTTTCCCTTTTGAAAATATGGGTTTAAACTTTCCAGTATGATAGATGGAATTTGTGGAATTCATGCATTAAAAGGTGGGTCCTTGACAATCTAACATGAATTATGGAATGCACGTTATTTCATGTATAAAATCAAGGCACATATTTTCTTGCATGAAATATGGTATTCTCAACTGAATGTTAAAGTTTAATACCAAACAAAATTCTGTAAAATAAATATCTATCAATTGAAAATATATACTAACAAAGTTGCTCAAAACATAGTATTCCTTATATTTTTTTATTTCATCATC
>NW_011410121.1:0-557 GCF_000754665.1 Bison bison bison | reverse complement strand
GGCTCCTCCATCCATGGGATTTTCCAGGCAAGAGTACTGGAGTGGGGTGCCATTGCCTTCTCCATTAGATGAGAGTAAATTGGTACTATCCACCCCCTTGGTGGACAAGCTTTCTTGTCCTTAAAGGCCATTTCCAGAGCAGAAGGAAACATTCATCTAAGCTCCAGCACCACATTTCTGTATCAGAGCTAGTTTGAGATTTAAATGAATCCTGTCTCTCAAGACACCGCCTTGCATCTATTCTGTATTCAAATTTATTTATCTAGAGACAAAATTGTGCTTTCTTGAATTCTACTCACAGTATATGCAAGCAGATCAAATGAGGTGTTGATCCAGCAAAATGGCAAGTAGCCTTTTGCTTCCTTGAAACTGCTAATTTTACAAATGGCAGACTGTTGAAACATGGCATGGAATATCTATTTTACTAGAATCTGGCAACATGGGCACATATGGTCTTGTCAAGAATGAATCACACACAATTCCAGGTTTATAATTAAGCAGTGGAAATTCCAAAAGGAATAACAATATGAACAAAGTCAGATTTAGATTGCTGTTTG
>NW_011410120.1:0-507 GCF_000754665.1 Bison bison bison | reverse complement strand
TCACCCCTGGAGGGAAACAGATCTCTGGCCATTAGAACTCTTTTCAAATGGAACTTGGGGCTTAAATCCCAAAGCATTTGTGTCCCTTGCCCACAGGAGGGCAGAACAGGCTAAGAATGGTGAAGTGGATACTCATCTGTCAGGATCTCCTTTGGTGGATGCTCAAGACCTAGAAAGTAATGAACTGCCAGTTCATTAATGTTGGACACTGAATAAAATGAGACTGGACAGGCAGCTGAGATCAAAATGGCTTCTTGCCATTTATGTGGCAATAACTCGAGCACAACAGGCATATGAGATTTAAACACCAACGATTTAAAGGTCAACAAGACAAAATTTTTTGTCCTATAGATGCTTTCTTTTGTGAAATCTCACCTGAGTTCCCATGGATACTGACGTGTGTGTTCGTGAAGGCATTTGAGGGCACATGTGCACACATGCTGTGAGCATGTGCAGGTGAGAAGATAAATGCACCGCACTGGCAGGGAAGTCTTGTGGGTAAGCACA
>NW_011410119.1:0-527 GCF_000754665.1 Bison bison bison | reverse complement strand
GGCTGAAGCCCTGTCTGTACCCTTGGCAGAGGCTTTCTCTTTTTCTAGAACACCTTTTCTCTCTTTCATTTTTGCACATTCTGTCTGCTCACAGATCACTTCTTTATGGCCTTCCTTCATTTTCTTCTCTCCAAAAACTGCAAAAAAAAAAAAAATTTCCCCTCTGAAACTACCTCCCCCCATTATTTTATTGTTATGACCTACATGGTACATATGACACTTACTTTCTTACTTTATAAGTACAGGATAACTCACTAAATAAAATAACTCATATCTAAAAATTCAGTGCATAAAATGTGGCGCCATCTTATTCCATGGATGAAATGAGCAGGTCAGTTAGCTGGTTTAAAATCCCGGAAGTGTCACTGTTGAATTCATCTCTAGCTAAACCAACTAGTGGCAGTATACTCTGGCTTAAATCTCAGCGGGGCAAGTCAGTGTCCTGTCTAGGACTTCCCGGATTTTATTAGTCACTTGACTCTTGATTTTATAGGCTCGATCTAGGGCCATTGGGCCACACTCCTGAT
>NW_011410118.1:0-544 GCF_000754665.1 Bison bison bison | reverse complement strand
AAAAGTTGATCATGAAATGTTTCCCAGATAATGGTCATTCATGACCAAAAATGTGAGACCTGAGGAAAGGAATCAGTGATTGCAGCCCTTTAATGTGAGCCAGTGAGCCTCAAGGAAGGGGAATACCTGCCATCTGGCAGTCATGGGACTGAAGCCACTCCAGCCACTCCCTATGGTGAACCCTGAGGAAACACAGAATGCAGGATTACAGGCCCCAGAAGACAGAGGTACCTACCAAGGAAATAATTTTGGTGAGCTCTGACTCTTGCATCTTCCCATACATAGAAAAGTGCTAAATTTATTAACTTAAGATCTTGTCTTATGAATTTGAAGTTCAGTATCTCTAAGCCTACAGGTGTAAAATAGACACTTTCCAAAAGAGGAACAAAAACAAGACAAATCTCAACATTTGACACACTGGCAAAGATGGTGGACACTCCCAGAAAGATCCATCTGACTAAGCAGAAAGATCGTCACTCCCTTATTTCACAAGATTATGGAATGGACTTTGACAGTAGGGAATTGTTACAGGGAAGAAGCCAAT
>NW_011410117.1:0-639 GCF_000754665.1 Bison bison bison | reverse complement strand
ATGAGATGGTTGGATGTCATCACTGACTTGATGGACATGAGTTTGAGTAAGCTCTGGGAGTTGGTGATGAACAGGGAAGCCTGGCGTGTTGCAGTCCATGGGGTCGCAAAGAATCAGACACGACTGAGCCCTTAACTGACTTACTGACTGAATCCATCAAGTTTACCTCTTCTTACTCATTCTTGAATATATTGCTGTATTTTACTTTAAAAATTAAAACCTGCTCAAAGTATTATTTACTACTTTTAATTGTGTGACATTTTAATACTTCATTTTACTACTTCAAATCTAATGTATCAATGTTTCTATACCCCAAGATGCTGACAGATTTTTTTCCTAGTGAATTCCTCTTATGCCCTCAGTACTTATCCCCCAAATTAAAGTGGTTTAAAAGACTATGGCAAGTTGCTTAATTTTAAAAAAGAATAAGTGAAAAAGTTATACAGACCATTTTATAGAAATGAATATATTTCACATTTTTATTCTCTAATATTTGACATAGAGATATTAGGAGGTATGTGAACAATCTATTTCAGGTTAATTCTCTCAATAAATGAAAATCGAGCTGCAAATATAAAATGATTATGATTTTAAATTAGATTTGTATAGTACCTTTATTTTTCATATTAAAAGTAATTG
>NW_011410116.1:0-687 GCF_000754665.1 Bison bison bison | reverse complement strand
TGTTTACTTGATTTTCTTTAATGGAGGGCCTCAGCTGCCCTGTGGTGAATAATTGCAGAAGTGAAAGTTCTAGCACAGGAAGCAATTATGAGTCAACCCCAGTAATGGAGATGTCAGACAATGACAGAGGTAGGGAAGAATGGTGAAACCTTGTAAACATCTTTGGAAACAAAACTCAAGTAATTTATCTGTTTAAATTTAGCCTCAACAAATAAGGGAAATTTTTTCTTATTTAAGAATTGAATTAGGAAGCAAAAAGAACAGGTCTGTTACTGACAGAAGATTAGAAATCCAAGTTTTGGATCTCTTTGGTTTTGGATACATTGATTTTTAAGTTACCCAACTGGATAAATAAGATAAGGAATAAGATATGCAACCCTGGAGTCCAGGAAAGAACAGGGCCTCTAGGTAGATTTGGAAGTCATTAGCACATAAGAGCATCCGAGTCCTCCAGACTGAGTGGGTCTGAAGGGGTGAGAGAAGTCAGGCCCAGGAATACTCAGGATATGCCTGTGAGGAGGTGAGGAGGCCTGGGAGAGGGAACCATAGTGGTGAGAAAGTTTGACTTTCTGAAAATATATTTTCATTATAAATTATCATTAGAATTTGTGGTGCCTGGTAAAACATGGAGAAAGAAATGGTCCAATTTGTGGACTTATGATAGAATTCGAGGAATGAAGGTATAGA
>NW_011410115.1:0-583 GCF_000754665.1 Bison bison bison | reverse complement strand
GGTCCCTGGCGTCGCAGCTGCACCCTCGTAGTGGGGGCTGGTCCCTGGCGTCGCTGCCCCTCTGGGCATCTCCTCCTCCTGGAGAACCCCTTTTCCAAGGGCCCCTGCTCTGCGGTCCACGAAGCTGCCCCATCTGTCCCTCTTCTGACCCACGAGGGCCTCTGCCGCTTCCCAGGGCTTGCTTTTGGCACCTGTCACCTGTCAGTGGGCTGTGTGCCTGAGTGTGTGAGGGCGTGTGTCACTGTGAGTGTGCATGTGAGTGTGTGTGAGTGTGGGCCTGGCACAGTGTGTGATGGGGCATGAGTGTGGGGGAGTGAACACAGTGGTTTTATGTGAGTGTGCAAACAAGCATGAATGAGTGGGTGACGGTGTGAGTACACGTGTGAACATCAGGGTATGCGTATGTAAGAGCAGGTGAATGTCCTTGTGACTGTGTGTGACTGTGTGTGTGTAGGCGTGAGTGTACAGATATGTTCGCATCTGTGAGTTTGTGTGAGTGTGAGTGCTATGAGTGTGTACTGGTGTGCATGTGTGTGGGTGAGTTTGTGTGTCTCTGTGAGACTGTATTCTGGTGTGAGTTGTG
>NW_011410114.1:0-553 GCF_000754665.1 Bison bison bison | reverse complement strand
AGTATGAGAGTCAGCAGTAAGATGGTAAAGAATCTGCCTGCCATGCAGAAGACCCAGGTTGGATCCCTGGATCGGGAAGATCCCCTGGAGAAGGGAATGGCAACTCACTCCAGATTTCTTGCCTGGAGAATCACTTGGACAGAGGATCCTGGCAGGCTACAGTCCATGGGGTCACAAAGAGTCAAACAAGACTGGGTGACTAACACTTTTCACTTTCACACTTTCATGCTGACTCTCATGACACTCAAGATTCATGGTCCCAAATCTCACATGAGACCCGCTAGCAGAGTTGCGTGATTTTCAGCTGTGTGAGTGCAGACACAGAGTAGGTGGAAAATCAGAGTTAACTAGGGTTGTGATTTATCCAAGCACGTTTGATGTGAGATTGAGAAGGAACTGGTAGAGTTGTGTGAAGCAGTGACTCGGTCGATGCACCTGGGATTTAGTCTGGGCAGGGAGAGAACACGGGACATCAGTGGGGGGATTCGGGATGATCAACAGCAATACAGTCAGTGGATGGGACATCCTGATGGACCAAAAAAAAAAAAAAATG
>NW_011410113.1:0-501 GCF_000754665.1 Bison bison bison | reverse complement strand
TCATAGAACCCTCTTCCAACCCACCCCTTCTTTATAAATTGATTTAATAGGTATTTCCCCTAGGATGAAATGCCTGTCCTGAAGGCTGTCTTTTTCTGTCTGCCTGATTTCAGTTTGGTCAGCACCCCGGTCTTCTGTGTTCTGGCCACTGTCACCCAGACTGTCTGAACCGAGCTGTCTCTCAGCCTCTGCGAAAGTGTCTTCCACTCAGGCGTGGAGGGCGGGGAGCCTCTTTGGCTCCACTGAGACACTGCTTCTCTCTCCAGGAGCAATGGTGTGTGAAACCCAAGTCACCGCTGATGGCAAAACAGGTTAGACTGGTTTCCTATCCTGGGGGTTTTCA
Organism: Bison bison bison; assembly: GCF_000754665.1. Taxonomy (NCBI): domain Eukaryota; kingdom Metazoa; phylum Chordata; class Mammalia; order Artiodactyla; family Bovidae; genus Bison; species Bison bison. The sequence goes on along the minus strand of NW_011410113.1, from coordinate 158 downwards.
CTCTTGCCTCATCTAAGGTGTCTCCAAGAAAACTCTGATTTGTGGTTCATTTTTCTGAGGCATTATTGAAGCTCAGATTAGACTGGGGTCCTTGAAGATTAACCAGACCTGAAGGAAAAAGGTCATGGTGGTATTGAGAAGTCCCAGCCAGTAAAATT
>NW_011410112.1:0-545 GCF_000754665.1 Bison bison bison | reverse complement strand
TCCCTTCTCCAGGGCATCTCCCTACCCAGGGATTAAACCTGAGTCTCCTGCATTGCAGGCAGATTCTTCACCCACTGAGCCACCTTGGAAGCCCAAAATGTTACCACTCCCATACCAGGAGTTGAACAAGGGCCGCCTGGATGAAAACCAGGAATCAAGACCATATGGGAAGTGCTAAATTTTAAAAAAAAATCCAAGTTTTAATAAACAGTTTTGAAGCCACTATTATATTTAGTAGTATGGACCACAAAGGAATTTTGCCTGACTGCAGACATAGAAAGTGAGCAACCAACTCTGTGATTTTCAGAAGATTTTCCTCAACTATCTCTCCTGTCCCAGATATTTGCTTCAAAAACAAATTTACTCTTTCTCTGTCTCTCTCTCTGTGTATGTGCCTTATGGAACTGTTCTAATTTTCTGAGTGGAAAACTATTTTGCATGTTCGCAGAGGCAATCAAATTAATACTGATCCATCATCTGTGTGTGCTGTGAATGCACTCTGCATTTATCTTTTTGGTTCATTTTAAATGGCATATGATAAACAT
>NW_011410111.1:0-695 GCF_000754665.1 Bison bison bison | reverse complement strand
GCTTAAAAATCAATTATTCAAGTAACATTTGACTACTCATCATCCTAAGACGACATTGACCGTGTATGCGTTATTCAATACTATTCCAGTGAGTATAGAGTATCTGGGAAATAGTAGATATATAATATATATTTAATATAAATTAACTAAATGACATAATGAAAGGGAAGCAGACACATAGCCCCATGTTCCATGCTCCCTCATGAACAGAAGAATTGGAAATAGACTTACAAGCAAAACCTAAGATTACATGTCATACACAGATGTAATATAATGAAGAAAATATTACTAATGCATTATATAATATATTGTATCATAGAATAACGTACTATGTCTAGAATCAACAAAGCACTGATGCTCAATTAAAAATTTTATCATTTTCATTCATTCATTTTCTTAAAGAGCCACATTCTTAAATTCACCTTTAAGAAATAACCATTTATTTCTCTTTAGGACTAGAAAACTCTGCCATTTTGAATCATAACCAATCTGCCCTTGGGATGTCATTCAGGGATTGATAAATTGTGATTTGAAATTCATTTTAGATAACATGAAATCTGGGACCTCCAAAACCACACAATTATTCCACTATTCATTAGTCTTCAGTTCAGTTCAGTTGCTCAGTCATGTCTGACTCTGCGACCCCATGAATCACAGCACACCAGGCCTCCCTGTCCATCACCAACTCCCGGAGT
>NW_011410110.1:0-506 GCF_000754665.1 Bison bison bison | reverse complement strand
TGCCACACCTAAAGATAACGCATGCTGCAATGGAGATCTGGTGCAGTCAAAGAAATAAAGTTTTTTTTTGTTTGTTTAATACATAGATGAGGGGGAAAAAAAGGTTTCTCTGCTGTATTAAGTGAGAGACAGTGAAATCGCTCAGGTGTGTCCAACTCTTTGTGACCCCATGGATTATAGCCTATCAGGCTTATCCGTCCATGAGACTTTTCCAGGCAAGAATACTGGATTGTGTTGCCATTTCCTTCTCCACTATATCAATCCTGCCATTAAATTATATTCTTTGGGTTTTAATTAACTAAGAAGGTTCAGTTCAGTTCGGTTCAGTTGCTCAGTCGTGTCCGACTCTTTGCGACCCCATGAATCACAGCACGCCAGGCCTCCCTGTCCATCACCAACTCCCGGAGTTCACTCAGACTCACATCCATCAAGTCAGTGATGCCATCCAGCTATCTCATCCTCTGTTGTCCCCTTCTCTTCCTGCCCCCCAATCCCTCTCATCCTCT
>NW_011410109.1:0-555 GCF_000754665.1 Bison bison bison | reverse complement strand
GGGTGGTTTTGGGATGATTCAGGTGTATTGCACTTATTATGCACTTTATTTCTATTATTATTACATAAGCTCCACCTCAGATCATCAGACATTAGATCCTGGAGGTTGGGGACCCCTGATCTAGAACATTAAAGACAGAGGACAAAAGAGCAATCAAAAACTAAAATCATTTTGCCTGATTTATGCCATATCATCTTTTCCTCCTTCCTTAAGTCACACAAAATTGTAGATGTAGTTTGTACAACTAAAAATAAAAATAAATTCTAAAAATAAAAATGGTTCAGATGGTGAAAGAAAAGAGATCTACAGTGAGATCAGTAGATGCTTGCCTTAATTTAAAAAAGAAAGAAAAACAGAAAAACTATTATTTTTATTTATTTAATTTTATCTTTATGTTTCCAAGTTTTAACTTGATATCTGAAAGTATCAGTACAGCTAATTATCTTTTTATGTACTTGGATTTAAAGTTTAACAATTTTGTTTCTGTCATGAATTTAATTATATTTACAATGTGTATTACTTTATTCTTACTAATCACTGGTAGATTCTGCTGTT
>NW_011410108.1:0-524 GCF_000754665.1 Bison bison bison | reverse complement strand
ATGGAGAGGAGAGCATTGCAAAAGTAAGGGAACTGGGGGATCAAATGCTCAGATACAAAGAAGTCTGGTAGTGTGAGGAATACAAAGTAAGCCATCAGGTTGAGTTGAAGTTTTTTTTATGTTGAGGAGAAATGAGCGAGGAGTCTTTAAATGAAGACAGCATCCCAATTGTGAAAAGTCTTCAACTTTCAGGTAAGCACTATGGACCTTTTGAAGATTTCTGATTATGTAAATTATGTGATAAACGGAATGCTTTGAAGCTTTAGGGAGAAAATTTTGACATGCAGCAATAATACAATGTACATGGACAAAGAAATCTATAAAATAAAATGGTGCTATGCCAAACAATTTTGTGCATCATTTAATCTACTCAAGGTCATTCGGTGAATTAGTGAATTAGTAGCAGGCTTGTAAGTCAACCCAAGCACCAAGTCCAAAACCCATAGTCATAAACACTCTTCTATAGTGAAGGGTGCTGGGTACAGGCTAGGTAAAAAGGATGAAAGAGAGTTGGGATGGTGAAT
>NW_011410107.1:0-509 GCF_000754665.1 Bison bison bison | reverse complement strand
AAGCTAAATAGAGAAAACTATAAGAAACTGATGAAAGAATCAAAGATGACATAAACAGATAAAGAGATATATTCTTGGAAAGGAAGAATCAGTATTGTGAAAATGGTATACTACTTAAAGCAATCTACAAATTCAGTGCAATCCCTATCCATTTACCAGTGGCATTTTTCACAGAACTAGATCAAAATGACCTCACAATTCATTCATATGGAAACACAAAAGAACCATTATAGGCAAAGCAATCTTGAGAAAGAAGAATGGAGCTGGAGGAATCAACCGTCCCCATTTCAGACTATAGTACAAAGCTACAGTCATCAAGACAGTATGGTACTAGCAGAAAACAGAAGTATAGACCAATGAAACAAGATAGAAAGCTGAGACATAAACCCACACACCTATGGGCAGCTTATCTTTGACAAAGGAGGCAAGACGGTACAATGGAAAAAACTCTCTTCAATAAGTGATGTTAGGGAAACTGGACAACTACATGTACTATAGAAGCATGAAAT
>NW_011410106.1:0-577 GCF_000754665.1 Bison bison bison | reverse complement strand
TCTTGAACCTCCCTCCCCATCCCACCCCTCTAGGTTGATACAGAGCCCCTGTTTGAGTTCCTTGAGACATACAGCAAATTCCCATTGCCTATCTATTTTACATATGGTAATGTAAGTTTCCATGTGACTCTCTTCATACATCTCATCCTCTCCTTCCCTCTCCCCATGTCCACCAGTCTGTTCTCTATATGTTTCTCCATTGCTGCCTTGCAAATAAATTTATCAATACCATCTTTCTAGACTCCATATATATGCATCAATATACAATATGTTTTCTTTCTCTTTCTTACTTATTTCACTCAGTATAATAGGCTCTAGGTTCATCCACCTCATTAGAACTAACTCAAATGTGTTCCTTTTTATGGCTGAATAATATTCAATTGTATATATGTACCACAACGTCTTTATCCATTTATCTGTTGATGGACATCTGGGTTGCTTTCATGTCCTAGCTATTGTAAATAGTGCTACAATGAACATTGGGGTACATGTGTCTTTTTCATTTTTGGTTTCCTCAGGGTATATGCCTAAGAGTGGGATTGCTGGGTCATATGGTGGTGTTATTCCTAGTTTTTTA
>NW_011410105.1:0-512 GCF_000754665.1 Bison bison bison | reverse complement strand
TTGTTTATTTCACAATTCTCTTCTATTTGGGTTTTTCATTCTTTTCTTATTTTAAGTTTGGACTCTGCATAAATGAGGTAAATGAGTCATTTTTCAGCTGTCTTCCAAATATTTCTCAATTGTCATTTTATAATTCCGTGTTTATTTTCTATTCAGTCATGCAGGAGTTTTACTACAAAAAAAGTTATGTACGTTTTCCCTTTTAAGCTTATGGACAAAGAACATGTAAAATAAGAAATTTTAAAGGTGGCCCAAAACTCTAGGAAGCTAGAGGGTATGGTTAAAAGAATCGGGAGAGGTCAACGCTTTCTGACTTGCTCCCCATACTCCCCTAGAGGTGTCAGGATGAGGCTTTGTGAGGTCAAGGCTCACCAGGGCCTCCATTGGCTGTGCAAGTGGCTTCCTGACCTCATAAAGTGTAAGGGTGTGGCCACCTGGGGAACGGTATATATAGGGGTACTCAGGGGCTCTGAAGTAGACCGCTGCGAGTCTTCAAAATTACTAAGGTGACT
>NW_011410104.1:0-590 GCF_000754665.1 Bison bison bison | reverse complement strand
TACACCCATGTTCATAACAGCTAGGAAGAAATTTTGATATATGCTACAACATGGATTAATCTTGAGAACATTATGCTAAGTGAAATAAGCCAATCATAAAAAGGACAAATAGTATATGATCCCACTTGAATGAGGTCCCTAGAGTAATCGAATTTATAGAGATAGAAAGTAGAGTGGTAGTTACCAGGGGCTGGAGGGAGAGGAGATATGGGAAATTTTGTTTAATTGGTATGGAATTTTAGTTAGGGAAGGTGAAAGAAGCTCTGGAGATGATTAGTGGTGATGGTTGGACAGTAATGTGAACGTGCTTAATGCCAGTGAACTGTACCCTATGTTATGTATCTATTACCACAATTTAAGAAAGGATCATGAATGGAAAATACTCAACACCCTTCTACCCACCAACAGCTAAGAAATTTTAAAAATTAATAATTACCATTGACACATCATATCTGTTACACTACCTAAATTGAATTATGTGTCTTCTGAGGAGTGGAGAATGACTTGGGTGATAGAATTCTGGGATCAGATCAGATCAGATCAGATCAGTCGCTCAGTCATGTCTGACTCTTTGCGACCCCATGAATCAC
>NW_011410103.1:0-547 GCF_000754665.1 Bison bison bison | reverse complement strand
GCATATGCAGAGTACATCATGTGAGATGCTGGCTAGATGAAGTAAAAATTGGAATCAACATTGCCAGGAGAAATATCAAAACCTCAGATACACAGAGGACACCACCCTTATGGCAGAAAGTAAAGAGGAACTAAAGACCCTCTTCATGAAACTGAAAGAAGAGAGAGAAAAAGTTGGTTTAAAACTCAACATTCAGAAAGCTAAGATAATGTCGTCCAGTCCCATCACTTCATAGCAAATAGATGGGGAAACAATGGAAACAGTGACAGACTTTTATTTTTTGGGTTTCAAAATCACTGCAGATGGTGACTGCAGCCATGAAATTAAAAGATGCTTGCTCCTTGGATGAAAAGCTATTACAACATATTAAAAAACAGAGACATTACTTTGCCAACAAAGGTCTGTCTAGTCAAAGCTGTGATTTTTCCAGTGGTCATGTATGGATGTGAGAGCTGGACCATAAAGAAAGCTGGGCACTGAAGAATTAAAGTTTTTGAACTGTGGTGTTGGAGAAAACTCTTGAGAGTCCCTTGGACTGCAAGGAGAT
>NW_011410102.1:0-504 GCF_000754665.1 Bison bison bison | reverse complement strand
TGTAAGGTACTTTTTAAGGGCATCACAATAAAAAGGCAAAGTGGACAAATTATCTAAGAGTTCATTAGGTATTTATCAAATGCTTGTGATAAGGGTTACATGTGAATTCATGTTTAATGCATACAATAATTACTTAAGTAAAGAGCTACTATGTCACAATTTATAAATGAAGAATTAGAACATGGACAGGTGTAACAATTGGCCCAAGACCACAGGCTTTTTGGTGGAACATAAGCAGGAGTCAATTCCCCAAATGATCCCTGTAACTTCCAGAGTCAAGCTGTTGAAAGACAATAAGGAAAACAAATGAATGAATGGGAGATTTTAGGGAAAAATAAACTACACAAAAGAAATTTATGTCCATTCTTACAATTGCTACAGCTGTTAGCTAGCATAGGTTCTTGTGTAAGAAAGGCAAAAGTGAATGAAATAACAGAATAATGATTTGCTACTGATTCTTTGGAACTCTCTAGTATATTTTTGATAATAAAGAGTGGTACTCAC
>NW_011410101.1:0-630 GCF_000754665.1 Bison bison bison | reverse complement strand
AATTACCAATAAATTAGTAGCTTAAACCAGCACTTGTTCTGCTACAGTCTGGAGGTCAGATGCCCTGAATCAAAGTGTCAGCGCAGCTGTGTTCCTTTGGGAGGGGCTTCTGGGGAGAGACCCTTTCTCAGCAGTTCTAGCCTCAGAGGCTGCCTACATTCCTCATCTCAGGGCTCCTTCCTCCATCTTCAAGGTGCGTCTCTCTAGTCTCCCACTCCATCATCACATCACTTTCCCTCCGGCTGTAATTCTATTGCCTTCTATTATATGAACTCTTGTGATTACAGTGGCTCACCCAGGTTATCCTGGGTAACCTTCCCATCCCAAATTCATCACTTTATTACAGCTGCCTTTTATCACATAAGGCACGTACTCCCTGGTCCAGGGATTTGAATCTGGAGGGCCATTATTTAAACAACTGCAGAGTATAAGGATGGTAAAAAGACAACCAGTAGAAAGATTAATGTTGTTCAGTCGCTAAGTCATATCTGACTCTTTGGGACCCCATGGGCCGAAGTGCGCCAAGCTCCCCTGTTCTTCACTGTCTCCCAGAGTTTGCTCAAACTTATGTCCATTGAGTCAGTGATACTATCTAACCATCTCATTCTTTGCTGCCTCCTTCTCCCTTTA
>NW_011410100.1:0-569 GCF_000754665.1 Bison bison bison | reverse complement strand
TGTTCACATAGGAAGGCTTTCTTATCTCCCCTTGTTATTCTTTGGAACTCTACACTTAGATGGGTATATCTTTCCTTTTATTCTTTTCCTTTCACTTCTCTTCTTTTCTCAGCTATTTGTAAGACATCCTCAGACAACCATTTTGCCTTTGTGCATTTTTTTTCCTTTGGTGATGGCTTTGCCTACTATTGCCTCCTGTGCAATAGTAGCTTCCCTGAGAGCTCAGTTGGTAAAGAATCTGCCTGTAATGAAGGAGACCCCAGTTTGACTCCTGGGTTGGGAAGATCTGCTGGAGGAGGAATAAGCTACCCACTCCAGTATTCTTGGGCTTCCCTTGAGGCTCAGCTCGTAAAGAATCCACCTGTAATGCAGGAAACCTGGGTTTGATCCCTGGGTTGGGAAGACCCCTGGAGAAGGAAAGGCTATGCACTCCAGTATTCTAGCCTGGAGAATTCCATTGACTGTGTAGTCCATGGGGTCACAAAGAGTCAGACACTACTGGGCGACTTTCACTTTCACTTCCTGTACAGTATTATGAACCTCCATCCATAGTTCTTCAGGCACTCTGT
>NW_011410099.1:0-608 GCF_000754665.1 Bison bison bison | reverse complement strand
AGGAGGTTCCTGAGTAGCAGGCTGTAATAATTTAAAAACTATTTTTTTAATATTTTTCCAATTGCTGACCGACATCTTGGAATCCTTAGGCTGTGCCAGTGGCCCCAGGTAGTTGACATCTCACCTCCCCAGGGCTTTTGTGAGTGTGAAGGAATCTTATTACAAGTCTTCAACCACAAGCTGCAGCCTGTTTCACTTCCTGCCCAGTAGGAGTGTCCCCCTCTACTTACTTCTCACTTTTGAAGTGATAACAGTCCCAGGTCCTCTCTTACTCTCTCTCAACTTCTCCCTGAACATGACATTGTGTGCCATCGGGCCTCCTGTTCACTGGGGAACTCTGAGTACATGTCTTTTTCAAAAGGCAGTTGTCTCCATGTCTGTTCCCTTACCAAAATGTGATCAAAACAAACCTTGAGTGTATTTTAAAACAGATGGTACAGTGAGCAGGTTGATATGGTGACAGGGGTAACGTGGTGTTTGGGTTTACTAACTGAATTCATCAGATGGCAGATACTGTGTGGAAAGGCACTGCTGGCTGTTGGCCAGCTTGTGCTTCAGTGGCTTTGTGTTGCGTTGTGTTGGTCTGGTATCTCTCTGGTTCTTCAGTT
>NW_011410098.1:0-504 GCF_000754665.1 Bison bison bison | reverse complement strand
AGAGTTAAAATATTGGGGCTTTGAATGCCAAGACAATAAGAAAGGAACCATCTCCATCTCACTTCGAACCCCAGACACTGAGTTCCTCTTGGTCCAAAAACCAAAGTTGGCTTCTCCTGCACGTGTCAATAGATGTTTTACACAGTAAATACAATCTATGTATTTCTTATTTGATCCTTCTTTTTTCACACATCTGATAGATTATTCTCTTGAGTCTACAAAGAGATTCTCCATTATTTTTTGACCATGTGGCATTCTGTTGTATAAATTACATATCAAGGCTCTTATAGTGACTGTTTTTGTTAGATCATTTGCTACTACAAATAATGTTGCAACTGTTTACACTTACTTCATTGATCTCATTTTTTTTTCTTTTTTTTTTCTAATTTTATTTTATTTTTAAACTTTACATAATTGTATTAGTTTTGCCAAATATCAAAATGAATCCGCCACAGGTATACATGTGTTCCCCATCCCGAACCCTCCACCCTCCTCCCTCCCCAT